>NC_136274.1:47850417-47977917 GCF_964187855.1 Myxine glutinosa
GGGGACGTTGATCATTATGAACAAGCCGGCTAACCATCCACTTTGTACAGTTTATACACCTGGTCTGTGTTGTCAAATCAAGTCGAGACCTCGTTTCCCACATCTGAGGCTTTATTGAAATCTATCTCCACATCTACTCTTTAAGAGAGATGTCTGTCTGTGTGTGTCGCCATTTTTCTCAGAGATGGCTGAACGGATCTTGGTCAAACTTTCAGAGGTTCATCAATGAGTGCCTGGGCGTGTTTTAGGCAAAAAAAAGAAACTTTTTTTTTTTTAAAGATCGTTTTTTTGGAGTTAAAAAAAAAATCGTCCGATAGCGCCTAAATCTTCTTAAAATGAATGACAATTATACACAAGTACACATTCGCATAAATAAATACAAAACAATCACCAGACATTTGAATCTAAATAAATCAAACAATTCCGGAAGTGTACGAAGTTGGTAGTACGGCTTCTTCTTCTTCCTGATCGGCATCACACTTAACTCAGAAACGTGATGAATGCCACATTCACCCACCAGCAGAAATGAACCTCCTTCCTCTCCTGCCTCCCCCCCCGTCCCCTCCCCTTCCCTCCTCCCTCCCCCTTTCCCCTTCCCTCTCCCTCCCCTCCCCTCCTCCTCCTCCCTTCCCCTCCTTCTCCCCCTCCCTCCCCGACCCCGTCCCCCTCCCTCCCCGACCCCGTCCCCCTCCCATAATATAATTCACATTTGCAAACAGAGCTGATCACAAACAGAAATTCCCCTTTTAACGTGACACGGAGAAGGCTTCACTTTATCAAGCACTAGCAGACGTACCCGGCGTTGTCGGGCAGGGGATTGGAAGGAGGGGAGGGGGGAGAAGGGAAGGGGGGTGAGAGGGGGGAAGGTATAGGAGGGGGAGGGGAGAGGGGAGGAGGGGGAGGGGAGAGGGGAGGAGGGAAGGGGAGGAGAGGGGGTGAAGGGGGGGGAAGTGGGGGAAGGGGAGGGAGGGGCAAAGGGAGAGGAGGGGGGAATGGGAGGGGAGGGGTGAGAGAGGGAAGGGGAGGGAAGGGGGCTGGGGGAGAGGAGGGGGAGGGGAGGGGGGGGGAAGACCAGAGAGGAAGGGGGTTCATATATATGCTGGTGGGTGAATGTGGCGTTTATCACGTTTTTGAGTTAAGTATGATGCCGATGAGGCAGAAGAAGAAGCCGTACTACCAACTTCGTACACTTCCGGAATTGTTTGATTGATTTGTATTCAAATGTCTGGTGATTGTTTTGTATTTATGTATGCGAATGTGTAGTTGTATTTAACTGTCATTCATTAAAAAAGATTTAGGCGCTATCGGGCGATTTTTTTTTAAACTCCAAACAAACGATCTTTTTTTTTTAATTTAATTTTTTTTTGGCTTAAAACACTCCCAGGCACTCATTGATGAACCTCTGAAAGTTTGACGAAGATCCGTTCAGCCATCTCTGAGAAAAATGGCGACACACACAGACCAACATGTCTCTTATATTAAAGTGCGGTGCTATGCGCCCGACTTGTTTGCCAAGGAGAGAAGCAACAACGCGGTTAACAAAAAGAGTCTTTATTTGCAAAGCTCAACTATAGCACTGAGGTGTTCGGGGCTGCGTGCCCCGTGTATATCCCGAGGCCACGCCCACCCCTCGGGCGTGGCCGACACCCTCTTGGTGCACGGAATGATGACACCGCGCCAGCACCATCGTGTCCACCACACGCGCCCCCCCCAGAATTCCCGCGCACCTGAAGGGTCAGTTTGCGGGGCAAACGGATGACCCGGCCGAAGCGCCCTCTGGCGGCTGGCGGCGTCTGGGATGCCGGGATGTCATCTGGGATGCCTCTGGCGGCACCTTGGATGGGTGCAGGACCGGGGGGGGGGGGGGGGGGTGGCGTGCCGGCAGGGCCGAGTGGCGCCGGCGGCCCCGCCGCGGGGGCCGAGCCACTGGCGGGGGGTGGTCCACGTCGAGGTGGGCCGGCTTGAGGCGGTCCACGGAAACGCGGTCAGGAGTACCGCCGATGTCGAGGGTGAAGTGTTTCGCCCCGGTCTCCAGCACGCGGAAGGGCCCGTCGTACGGGGGCCGCAGCGGTGTCCGGTGGGCGTCGTGGCAGACGAACACGTACTCCGCTGTGCGAAGCTCCGGGGCGACGTGCGTTGGCGGGCACCAGTGGTGCGCTGTCGGCACCGGGGCGAACCTCCGGGCGGTCTCCTGCAGTGCGGACCTCCTGCGGACCATGGTGCCGTGGAGTCGGGGAGGAACTCGCCCGGCACCCGCAGCGGTTTTTCCGAAGACCAACTCCGCCGCGGATGCACGCAGCTCGTCCTTGGGTGCCGTCCGGAGGCCCAGCAGGACCCAGGGGAGCCTGTCGACCCAGCCGCCGTCGCGGAGGGAGGCCCAGAGCGTGGCCTTCAAGGAGCGGTGGAAGCACTCGCACAGGCCGTTGGCCTGAGGGTGGTAGGCCGTGGTGCGGTGCAGCTGGACGCCGAGCCCCCGTGCGACCACCCCCCAGAGCTCCGAGGTGAACTGGGGGCCGCGGTCGGACGAGATGTCCGAGGGGGCGCCGAACCCGGGCAACCCAGGTGGCGATGAACGCCTGCGCGACATCCGCCACCGTCGTCGCCGCCAAAGGCACGACCTCCGGCCACCGGGTGGTGCGGTCCACCATGGTGAGGACGTGGGTGAAACCCTGCGAGGGGGGCAGAGGTCCCACCAAGTCCACGTCAACGTGGTCGAACCGACGTTCCGGCACCGTGAACGGGGCCAACGGGGCCTGGGTGTGGCGGTGCACCTTTGCGCGCTGGCACGCGAGGCACGTCCTGGTCCAATCGCGGACGGCCTTCCGGAGGCCATGCCAGACGAACTTGTCGGCGACCAGCCTCTGGGAGGCCTTCGTGCCCGGGTGGGACAGGCCGTGGATGGCGTCAAAAACCCGGCGCTGCCAGCCCGCGGGCACGATGGGGCGAGGCCGCCCGAGGGAGACGTCGCACAAGAGGGCCGTGCCTGCGCCGTCGAACGGCACCTCGGTGACGTGAAGGCCTGTGACGGCGGTCCGCAAGGCCTGGACGTCGGTGTCGGCGGTCTGGTCCACCGCCATCCGGGCGTAGTCGATCCTGAGGTGGACCGCGTGGGCGACGGACCGGGAAAGGCAATCCGCCACCGGGTTGTCCTTTCCTGCGACGTGCCGGAAGTCTGTCGTGTACTCGGACACGGCCGAGAGGTGACGCTGCTGCCGGGCCGACCATGGCTCGGCGACCTTGGCCATCGCGAAAACCAGGGGTTTGTGGTCGACGAAGGCCGTGAACGAACGGCCCTCGAGCAGATGGCGGAAGTGCCGGACCGCCAGGTGGAGCCCGAGCAACTCGCGGTCAAAGGTGCTGTACCGGCGTTCGTGCAGGCGAAGCTGCCGGCTGAAAAACGCCAGCGGTTGCCAAGCACCACGCACCCATTGCTCGTGTACCGCGCCCACCACGTAGTCTGACGCGTCGGTGGTGAGGGCGATCGGTGCATCGAGCGCCGGGTGTGCGAGCATGGTGGCGTTAGCCAAGGCGAGCTTCGAGCCCGCGAATGCCGCGTCCATCTGCTCGGTCCAAACAACGTCACATTTGCCCGGCTTCCTCCGGAGGGCCTCGTGCAGGGGGCGCAGGAGCTGGGCGATGCGGGGCAGGAAACGGTGGTAAAAGTTTACCATGCTCAGGAACTCCTGGAGCCCCCTGATCGTGCGGGGGCACGGAAACCCCTTGACCGCCTCCACCATTGCCGGCAAGGGGGTGGCCCCGTGCCTGGTGACGCGGTGCCCCAAAAAGTCGATTTCGGGCGATGCCGAACCGGCACTTGGCGGGGTTGACGATCAGGCCATGCTGGCCCAGGCGTTCGAAGAGCGTGCGGAGGTGGCGGAGGTGCTCTTTGCGGGACGCACTTGCGACGAGGATGTCGTCCAGGAGACGTACACGCAATCCAAGTCGCGCAAGACGCTGTCCATCAATCGTTGGAACGCCTGAGCCGCATTCTTTAAACCGAAGGGCATCCGAAGAAACTCGAAGAGGCCGAATGGTGTAATGACGGCCGTCTTCGGTACGTCCTCCGGTCTGACGGGGACCTGGTGGTACCCGCGGATGAGGTCCACCTTAGAAAATCGGACATTTTCGCCATCCGGGCGGAAAAGTCCTGAATGTGAGGGACCGGGTAGTGGTCGGGGGTGGTGGCATCGTTGAGGCAGCGGTAGTCCCCGTACGGCCGCCATCCCTCGCCGGGCTTCGGCCCGATGTGTAGTGGCGACGCCCAAGCACTCTTGGAGCGCCGTACGATGCCCAGCCGCTCCAGCGTAGCGAACTCCGCCTTTGCCACCGCGAGCTTCGTCGGCTCGAGGCGGCATGCCCGGGCATAGACCGGTGGCCCGACGGTGGGGATGTGATGTTCCACCCCGTGCTTGACGGCTACCACCGAGAAGGTGGGCCGCGTGAGGGCCGGGAAGCTGGCGAGGAGGCGGGTGAACTCGTCCGCTGCCGGGAGCATACAAACCAACCTGGCCGGGATCGGGCCGCTCAGCAAGCCGCTTGGCGAGCCGCTCGGTGAGCCGCTCAGGGAGCTGCCCAACGAACTGCTCAGCGTGCAAGCAAGCGAGCTGAACGTTTCCGCCTGGGCGAGGCACCTGTTCTTTACCTCCACCAACCGCCCATTTGCACACAGGAAATCCGCACCGAGCAATGCCATGGGCACGCTGGCGGTTACGAACGTCCATTGAAAGCGTTGCCCTCCGAACCTCAGGGAGAGGCAGCGCTTCCCGAATGTGCGAATGGGCGTACCGTTGGCTGCAAGCAACGCGGGGCCCCGGCCCGCGGTTCGCTTGTCGGATGTGGAGGCGGGGATAACGCTCACCTGTGCGCCTGTTTCGCAGAGGAAGTGACGCCCGGACAAGGTGTCCGTGACAAACAGGAGGCTGCCGGAATGGCCGACGCTCAGGGCCACTACCGAGCGCCGGCTTTGTAGTTTCCCGACTTGCCGAACGAGCACGGTGGGCAACAATTCCTCGCCTTGTGGCCAAACCTGGCGTGGAAATGGCACCAGGTTTGCGGCGAAGGCGGAGGCCGCGGTTTTCGCAGTGGTGGTGGGCGGGGCATGGCGGCGGCCACGCGGTGTGCATCGGCATCAGCCTCGGGAACCACGAGGTGTACCTGTGCATCAGCCTTGAGATCCGCGACGGCCGCACCGAAGCTCGCCCGCGTCTCACAAGCCGCGAAAAACTTGTCAGCCTCGATGGCCAGCGCGCGGGGTTCCTTTATTTTTGAACCGGCCAACGCGAGGCGTACCTTTGCCGGCAGCTGGCGTAGAAAGAGCGCCCGGAATAAAAAAATCCAGGGCTTTGTCACCCAGTAGCGAAAGCATGTGGTCCATCCGGACCGATGGTCGTGTGTCGCCGAGTTCGGGAAGGTCCAGGAGGCGATCGGCCCGCTCGCACTCCGTGAGGCCGAACGTGGCGATGAGGAGGCGCCTGAGCGCCTCGTACCTGTGGTCGGCCGGTGGGTTCCGCAGGACGGACACGACTCGGGCGGCTGTGCCGGGCCCGAGGGCGGCCATGACGTGGTAATACCGCGTCTCATCTGCCGTTATGCCTCGAAGTCGGAACTGTGCCTCGGCCTGCACAAACCATACTTCTGCCTGAGCTTCCCAAAACTCGGGGAGCTTCACTGCTACCGCGTTGTTCATGGTGCGTTCTGTTGGTCAACGACGGCTGACCAGAGTCGAGGTCACCAGTAAAGTGCGGTGCTATGCGCACGACTTGTTTGCCAAGGAGAGAAGCAACAACGCGGTTAACAAAAAGAGTCTTTATTTGCAAAGCTCAACTATAGCACTGAGGTGCTCGGGGCTGCGCGCCCCGTGTATATCCCGAGGCCACGCCTACCCCTCGGGCGTGGCCGACACCCTCTTGGTGCGCGGAATGATGACACCGCGCCAGCGCCATCGTGTCCACCACAATATAGTAGATAGTAGATGAACACACTTCTCCGTGTCACGTTAAAAGGGGAATTTCTGTTTGTGATCAGCTCTGTTTGCAAATGTGAATTAAAAGTTAAATGAATGATTCAACCTTATGACTGGTCTAACTTGATGTTCGAGTTTTTACACAACAGTTGTGTTGGTTGTCCAAGTCAGTTCTGGTTGAACAGAACAGCAGCACGGAGATAGCCGATCGATCTCACAGGAGCGACCCAGAGATCCCTCACATCCAAGATGTTGTACTCTTGCCTACATGAATCCAGCACCGCACAGTCTTCCATGATGCTTTATCATGTGTGGGCATAGAAGTTTTGATGCAACATAAGAGTTGCATCTTTTCCATCAAACAATCCATCTCTTCTCTTCCCAGTCGGGTGATTTTTTTTGATGGTCTGCCAGATGGACGGTCAGGGTTGGTGCTCCACTTCACGACAGTAGTCCTCACAGTTGATTTTGGGATGGCTCGCATGGTTGGAACTCCATTATGTGTTGACAGGATAATCTGGATGTATGCACACCTGTTGTTTCACCAGCAGGGTGATTCATCAATGTGTGTGCCGTCCCTCGGATGGACATTAAACGTGCGTCCCTTCTGCTGGGATTAGTTGGTGGACGTGAAAGATCCCATGGTGTCCTTCGTGAAGAGCAGGCGTGCTATCGCCGACATCATGAACAAATTCGAAATTCCTGCTCTAACCCACAGGGGCTATTGCATAAGTATTACAGGAACACCTCAATACTCATGCAAGCATTCGGCTTATTGAATTCCAGTCGGAATATTGAATTTCGGAATATTGAATATTGAGTTCCAGTCGGAATATTGAATATTGAATTCCAGTCGGAATATTGAATATTGAATTCCAGTCGGAATATTGAATATTGAATTCCAGTCGGAATATTGAATATTGAATTCCAGTCGGAATATTGAATTTCGGAATATTGAATATTGAATTCCAGTCGGAATATTGAATATTGAATTCCAGTCGGAATATTGAATATTGAATTCCAGTCGGAATATTGAATATTGAATTCCAGTCGGAATATTGAATATTGAATTCCAGTCGGAATATTGAATATTGAATTCCAGTCAGAATATTGAATATTGAATTCCAGTCGGAACATTGAATATTGAATTCCAGTCGGAATATTGAATTTCGGAATATTGAATATTGAATTCCAGTCAGAATATTGAATATTGAATTCCAGTCGGAATATTGAATATTGAATTCCAGTTGGAATATTGAATATTGAATTCCAGTCGGAATATTGAATATTGAATTCCAGTCGGAATATTGAATATTGAATTCCAGTCGGAATATTGAATATTGAATTCCAGTCGGAATATTGCATATTGAATTCCAGTCGGAATATTGAACATTGAATTCCAGTCGGAATATTGAATATTGAATTCCAGTCGGAATATTGAATTTCGGAATATTGAATATTGAATATTGAATTCCAGTCGGAATATTGAATATTGAATTCCAGTCGGAATATTGAATATTGAATTCCAGTCGGAATATTGCATATTGAATTCCAGTCGGAATATTGAACATTGAATTCCAGTCGGAACATTGAATATTGAATTCCAGTCGGAATATTGAATTTCGGAATATTGAATATTGAATTCCAGTCGGAATATTGAATATTGAATTCCAGTCGGAATATTGAATATTGAATTCCAGTCGGAATATTGAACATTGAATTCCAGTCGGAATATTGAATATTGAATTCCAGTCGGCATATTGAATATTGAATTCCAGTCGGAATATTGAATGTTGAATTCCAGTCAGAATATTGAATATTGAATTCCAGTCGGAATATTGAATATTGAATTCCAGTCGGAATATTGAATATTGAATTCCAGTCGGAATATTGAATATTGAATTCCAGTCGGAATATTGAATGTTGAATTCCAGTCGGAATATTGAATATTGAATTCCAGTCGGAATATTGAATATTGAATTCCAGTCGGAATATTGAATATTGAATTCCAGTCGGAATATTGAATATTGAATTCCAGTCGGCATATTGAATATTGAATTCCAGTCGCAATATTGAATATTGAATTCCAGTCGGAATATTGAATATTGAATTCCAGTCGGAATATTGAATATTGAATTCCAGTCGCAATATTGAATATTGAATTCCAGTCGGAATATTGAATATTGAATTCCAGTCGGAATATTGAATATTGAATTCCAGTCGGCATATTGAATATTGAATTCCAGTCGGAATATTGAATATTGAATTCCAGTCGGAATATTGAATATTGAATTCCAGTCGGAATATTGAATATTGAATTCCAGTCGCAATATTGAATATTGAATTCCAGTCGGAATATTGAATTTTGAATTCCAGTCGCAATATTGAATATTGAATTCCAGTCGGAATATTGAATATTGAATTCCAGTCAGAATATTGAATATTGAATTCCAGTCGCAATATTGAATATTGAATTCCAGTCAGAATATTGAATATTGAATTCCAGTCGGAATATTGAATATTGAATTCCAGTCGGAATATTGAATATTGAATTCCAGTCGGAATATTGAATATTGAATTCCAGTCGGAATATTGAATATTGAATTCCAGTCGGAATATTGAATATTGAATTCCAGTCGGAATCTTGAATATTGAATTCCAGTCGGAATCTTGAATCTTGAATTCCAGTCGGAATATTGAATATTGAATTCCAGTCGGAATATTGAATATTGAATTCCAGTCAGAATCTTGAATCTTGAATTCCAGTCGGAATATTGAATATTGAATTCCAGTCGGAATATTGAATATTGAATTCCAGTCGGAATATTGAATATTGAATTCCAGTCGCAATATTGAATATTGAATTCCAGTCGGAATATTGAATATTGAATTCCAGTCGGAATATTGAATATTGAATTCCAGTCGGAATGTTGAATATTGAATTCCAGTCGGAATATTAAATATTGAATTCCAGTCGGAATATTGAATATTGAATTCCAGTCGGAATATTGAATATTGAATTCCAGTCGGAATATTGAATATTGAATTCCAGTCGGAATATTGAATATTGAATTCCAGTCGGAATCTTGAATATTGAATTCCAGTCGGAATCTTGAATATTGAATTCCAGTCGGAATCTTGAATCTTGAATTCCAGTCGGAATATTGAATATTGAATTCCAGTCGGAATATTGAATATTGAATTCCAGTCGGAATCTTGAATCTTGAATTCCAGTCGGAATCTTGAATATTGAATTCCAGTCGGAATATTGAATATTGAATTCCAGTCGGAATCTTGAATCTTGAATTCCAGTCGGAATATTGAATATTGAATTCCAGTCGGAATATTGAATATTGAATTCCAGTCGGAATATTGAATTTCGGAATATTGAATATTGAATTCCAGTCGGCATATTGAATATTGAATTCCAGTCGCAATATTGAATATTGAATTCCAGTCGGAATATTGAATATTGAATTCCAGTCGGAATATTGAATATTGAATTCCAGTCGCAATATTGAATATTGAATTCCAGTCGGAATATTGAATATTGAATTCCAGTCGGAATATTGAATATTGAATTCCAGTCGGCATATTGAATCTTGAATTCCAGTCGGAATATTGAATATTGAATTCCAGTCGGAATATTGAATATTGAATTCCAGTCGGAATATTGAATATTGAATTCCAGTCGCAATATTGAATATTGAATTCCAGTCGGAATATTGAATATTGAATTCCAGTCGCAATATTGAATATTGAATTCCAGTCGGAATATTGAATATTGAATTCCAGTCAGAATATTGAATATTGAATTCCAGTCGCAATATTGAATATTGAATTCCAGTCGGAATATTGAATATTGAATTCCAGTCGGAATATTGAATATTGAATTCCAGTCGGAATATTGAATATTGAATTCCAGTCGGAATATTGAATATTGAATTCCAGTCGGAATATTGAATATTGAATTCCAGTCGGAATGTTGAATATTGAATTCCAGTCGGAATATTAAATATTGAATTCCAGTCGGAATATTGAATATTGAATTCCAGTCGGAATATTGAATATTGAATTCCAGTCGGAATATTGAATATTGAATTCCAGTCGGAATATTGAATATTGAATTCCAGTCGGAATATTGAATATTGAATTCCAGTCGGAATCTTGAATATTGAATTCCAGTCGGAATCTTGAATCTTGAATTCCAGTCGGAATATTGAATATTGAATTCCAGTCGGAATATTGAATATTGAATTCCAGTCGGAATATTGAATATTGAATTCCAGTCGCAATATTGAATATTGAATTCCAGTCGGAATATTGAATATTGAATTCCAGTCGGAATATTGAATATTGAATTCCAGTCGGAATGTTGAATATTGAATTCCAGTCGGAATATTAAATATTGAATTCCAGTCGGAATATTGAATATTGAATTCCAGTCGGAATATTGAATATTGAATTCCAGTCGGAATATTGAATATTGAATTCCAGTCGGAATCTTGAATCTTGAATTCCAGTCGGAATCTTGAATCTTGAATTCCAGTCGGAATCTTGAATATTGAATTCCAGTCGGAATCTTGAATCTTGATTTCCAGTCGGAATATTGAATATTGAATTCCAGTCGGAATCTTGAATCTTGAATTCCAGTCGGAATATTGAATATTGAATTCCAGTCGGAATATTGAATTTCGGAATATTGAATATTGAATTCCAGTCGAATATGCATAACTCTATCAGCAACTTCATTGACACCTTCCTCTGGGACATGATGTCCTGAAACTGAGTAATTCGACTGCTCTCTGAATATATTATGCTCCGTCTCCTGATGATATTCATGGTTGTGCAAGTCAGGCAATTTGCATCCTCTCTGTGGCCAATTCTTACAAGGAACTGGGTGGCCGGCCATGACTCTTGGTAAGATAGTTTACGGCTTTTCCTTCATGCGCATGATTCACAAGGCCATCGATTAAATACCTTCCGTGAAAATGAATGAATATAACTCCTTCTCGCTTCTAGATCAGATCATTGGATGACTCCTAACTGAGGACCTCACTGACTGCTGGAACATCAGATACCTTGATGTTTCATTCGGCGATACAGTTATTACCAAAAAAAAGTGGAGATGAATCAAGATTCCAAAACCAATGTGGCGATGGGTTCCTCAGATGGACGTTAGGCCAGAAGACCCCTCCGCGAGCATGAGTCGTTAATGGACGTAAAAGGTCCCACGGCGGTTTTTGTGGAAGAGTAGGTGAGTTATCTCCGGCGTCCTGAAACAAGTGACAAATTGCTGTCCGAATCACCTATAGTTAGTTGACCCTGCCGAACAGGAAGGTGGGAATAACTGGAGGTAGTAAAGTAGTGGTAGTCGTAGCATTGGCCTGAATAACAGACACCTCAATCACTTCCAGGTTGTCATGTTTTCTCATGTTCAAATTGTGGATACCAAAACCAACCTGACTGCAATGATTTACACAATAAACTCACAAGCTGTTATTTTCATCACTTCTTTTGCACCTGTGTTGCAGAGGCAGCGAAGGGCCTTTGAGAACGAGCAGGAAGGTGAGTTTTCTCGATGCATGTAACTGCGGATGCTTTGTATACAGTGTCGAGCCTCGTGGAGGAGCTATAGAAAATTTATTCTAATGACGTCACATCTCCGAAGGACAAATTAACCAAATGATTTTCCAGCACAGGTTCATAATCCATCAATTAACCGGTATTAGGCCAAAGGGACTTGCCATCTGGGGATCAAATGCCAGACTATTGTAGAACGAGAACGGCACTCTGTCGAGAGCATACCTCCACCTGGTTGGCCATATCACTCAATGGTGAAGAATCACTTAAAAAATTCTACTAGCCGGATCCGGATCCGGATTTCCACCAAAACCTAGTTTCGTCTTTGCCACATATGCTACATCTCTGCCAAATTTTGTCCGAATCCGTCCACAACTTTTTGAGATATTTTGTTGACAAACGGACAGACAGGGGTGAAAACATAACCTCCATCCACCTTTGGTGGTGGAGGTATTCAGACCCTGTGGGTTTTGAAAGAAATTATGACGTCATTTTAATGACTGACAAGTACCCTTTCCTTACCTGTCAAAATCAAACGTTTATGGCTGCAAAACCAATTCACCACAGGTGAGCTTTTAGAAATGACGTGCTGGACGTGATGTCCATTCCTTACCACGTGATTTATACCTGCAGATCCAGAGGGCACAGAGGCCTGCCAGTGGCTCAGAGCGGCGGGATTTCCACAGTATGCGCAGCTCTACACAGGTATTGACACCATAACACTAGGACTACCAACAGAACACTCATTTGCTGTCGAAGTTTGAAATACGCTTTTCAACAAACTTGAGTTCGGTACATAAAACAATTGATAAACTTTAATTACTCGATTTTGTGCATTTGAGCCACAATTGCACAAATGTTGAGCTTGTCCCACTCAGAAGTGATAGGAAGTCTCCTATATTAATGCGGTTATGTCCTAATCCAGACCCGGACTAGAATCCTCACATACATCACGTGACCAGACAGGGGACCTCGTCACTTGAGGTGTGTGAGGACCTATTCCCCAGACAGGAGAGAAAGTCATTCAGTAAAGACTCCCAAACCACATACCCCCCCACCCCCTCCTGCCTCCATTGCCCTCTTCCCAAAATTATACGTAAAGAATCGCACCAAACTGGCACATTTCATATTCATTCGCTAAACGTCCCTAAACTCCTACACCATCCACCTAAACTCCTACACAATCCCCCTAAACTCCTACACCATCCGCCTAAACTCCTACACCATCCCCCTAAACTCCTACACCATCCGCCTAAACTCCTACACCATCCCCCTAAACTCCTACACCATCCGCCTAAACTCCTACACCCTCCCCCTAAACTCCTACACCATCCCCCTAAACTCCTACACCATCCCCCTAAACTCCTGCACCATCCCCCTAAACTCCTACACCATCCGCCTAAACTCCTACACCCTCCCCCTAAACTCCTACACCATCCCCCTAAACTCCTACACCATCCGCCTAAACTCCTACACCCTCCCCCTAAACTCCTACACCCTCCCCCTAAACTCCTACACCATTCCCCTAAACTCCTACACCATCCCCCTAAACTCCTACAGCATCCGCCTAAACTCCTACACCATCCCCCTAAACTCCTACACCATCCGCCTAAACTCCTACACACTCCCCCTAAACTCCTACACCATCCCCCTAAACTCCTACACCATCCCCCTAAACTCCTACACCATCCGCCTAAACTCCTACACCCTCCCCCTAAACTCCTACACCCTCCCCCTAAACTCCTACACCATCCGCCTAAACTCCTACACCATCCCCCTAAACGCCTACACCATCCCCCTAAACTCCTACACCATCCGCCTAAACTCCTACACCCTCCCCCTAAACTCCTACACCATCCCCCTAAACTCCTACACCATCCACCTAAACTCCTACACCATCCCCCTAAACTCCTACACCATCCCCCTAAACTCCTGCACCATTCCCCCCCTAAACTCCTACACCATCCGCCTAAACTCCTACACCATCCCCCTAAACTCCTACACCATCCGCCTAAACTCCTACACCATCCCCCTAAACTCCTACACCATCCGCCTAAACTCCTACACCATCCCCCTAAACTCCTACACCATCCCCCTAAACTCCTACACCATCCGCCTAAACTCCTACACCATCCCCCTAAACTCCTACACCATCTGCCTAAACTCCTACACCATCCCCCTAAACTCCTACACCATCCCCCTAAACTCCTGCACCATCCCCCTAAACTCCTACACCATCCCCCTAAACTCCTACACCATCCCCCTAAACTCCTACACCATCCGCCTAAACTCCTACACCATCCTCCTAAACTCCTACACCATCCCCCTAAACTCCTACACCATCCCCCTAAACTCCTGCACCACCCCCCTAAACTCCTACACCATCCCCCTAAACTCCTGCACCATCCCCCTAAACTCCTACACCATCCCCCTAAACACCTGCACCATCCCCCCTAAACTCCTACACCCTCCCCCTAAACTCCTACATCATCCCCCTAAACTCCTACACCATCCCCCTAAACTCCTACACCATCCCCCTAAACTCCTACACCATCCCCCTAAACTCCTACACCATCCCCCTAAACTCCTACACCATCCCCCTAAACTCCTACACCATCCCCCTAAACTCCTACACCATCTCCCTAAACTCCTACACCATCCCCCTAAACTCCTACACCATCCCCCTAAACTCCTACACCATCCCCCTAAACTCCTACACCATCCCCCTAAACTCCTACACCATCCCCCTAAACTCCTACACCATCCCCCTAAATTCCTACACCATCCCCCTAAACTCCTACACCATCCCCCTAAACTCCTACACCATCCCCCTAAACTCCTACACCATCCCCCTAAACTCCTACACCATCCCCCTAAACTCCTACACCATCCCCCTAAACTCCTACACCATCCCCCTAAACTCCTACACCATCCCCCTAAACTCCTACACCATCCCCCTAAACTCCTACACCATCCCCCTAAACTCCTACACCATCCCCCTAAACTCCTACACCATCCCCCTAAACTCCTACACCATCCCCCTAAACTCCTACACCATCCCCCTAAACTCCTACACCATCCCCCTAAACTGGCCGATCATAAAACGAATTTTGCATTTGTTTGGTTGGAACTAGACATTTCATCTTGGTATATTTGGAGCAGACCTTTCGCAGCATCACCAGCACCCACTACAGTCATATAGAAATTCACCCTCAGTCTGATGAGCCATCAACTGCCCATAAAACAAAGCTTTGATCTCCCAAACCTCATGGCAATCACTAATGCGTTCTCTGATGAAATTGTGACCCTTTTGGATCAAAACTTATGTGGTATGACTCAGAGGCTGTTTTGAGGCCTACACTCAAAGGAGCTTCAGCCTCTTGAGTATTAATGATCAATACGCGGGGAGATCGAAAAGCTCTACTAATGAAAGTCTCGAAATCATCATGGCCTATTTAAAATAAAAAATCCCCCCGCAAAATACATTTAGATACTTTATTATTCACTTTCTGTGCTCATACGTTTGTGCTTCTTGGACTATTGTGAGCATCTCCTCCTTCGTGAAACTTCTTGAATGCCCCTCGTGTCCGCCACTCGCATGATGTGCACACAAAACTGTATCTGCTTCTTCTTCCTGCGTGTGCATTACCAGGCTGTGAGTAGCATCCTTTGCTGAAGTGCAACTGTGCCACTGATGTAGTGCCCCTGTAGTTTAGAGAAGAGATTTGGATTTTGTTGAGAGTGCCGACGATAGCTCACCCCCTGTTTGCGAAGGACACAGTGGGATCTTTAACATCCACCGACTAATGCTGACAGATGAGTTGCCGAGTTTAACGTCCATCTGAGGAACGGTGCCCACATTAATGCCTTACCTGCCTGTGGAACAACAGGGTAGTCGTGATATGAATGAAACACTCGAAATCATCATGGCCTATTTAAAATGAACCATCATGGCCATCATGGCCCCCCCCCCCCCAAAAAAAAACATTTTGTATTTTTATTATCCATTATACAAATACATTTTGTATAATTATTATCCATTATACAAATACATTTTGTATAATTATTATCCATTATACAAATACATTTTGTATAATTATTATCCATTATACGTACATACATTTTGTATAATTATTATCCATTATACGTACATACATTTTATATTTTTATTATCCATTATACATACATTTTGTATTTTTATTATCCATTATACATACATTTTGTATTTTTATTATCCATTATACATACATTTTGTATTTTTATTATCCATTATACATACATTTTGTATTTTTATTATCCATTATACATACATTTTGTATTTTTATTATCTATTATACATACATTTTGTATTTTTATTATCCATTATACATACATTTTGTATTTTTATTAACCATTATACATACATTTTGTATTTTTATTATCTATTATACATACATTTTGTATTTTTATTATCCATTATACATACATTTTGCATATTTATTATCCATTATACATACATTTTGTATTTTTATTATCCATTATACAAATACATTTTATATTTTTATTATCCATTATACATACATTTTGTATTTTTATTATCCATTATACAAATACATTTTGTATTTTTATTATCCATTATACATACATTTTGTATTTTTATTATCCATTATACATACATTTTGTATTTTTATTATCCATTATACAAATACATTTTGTATTTTTATTATCCATTATACATACATTTTGTATTTTTATTATCCATTATACATACATTTTGTATTTTTATTATCCATTATACATACATTTTGTATTTTTATTAACCATTATACATACATTTTGTATTTTTATTATCTATTACACATACATTTTGTATTTTTATTATCCATTATACATACATTTTGCATATTTGTTATCCATTATACATACATTTTGTATTTTTATTATCCATTATACAAATACATTTTATATTTTTATTATCCATTATACATACATTTTGTATTTTTATTATCCATTATACATACATTTTGCATATTTATTATCCATTATACATACATTTTGTATTTTTATTATCCATTATACAAATACATTTTATATTTTTATTATCCATTATACATACATTTTGTATTTTTATTATCCATTATACAAATACATTTTATATTTTTATTATCCATTATACATACATTTTGTATTTTTATTATCCATTATAGAAATACATTTTGTATTTTTATTATCCATTATACATACATTTTGTATTTTTATTATCCATTATACATACATTTTGCATATTTATTATCCATTATACATACATTTTGTATTTTTATTATCCATTATACAAATACATTTTATATTTTTATTAACCATTATACATACATTTTGTATTTTTATTATCCATTATACAAATACATTTTATATTTTTATTATCCATTATACATACATTTTGTATTTTTATTATCCATTATAGAAATACATTTTGTATTTTTATTATCCATTATACAAATACATTTTATATTTTTATTATCCATTATACATACATTTTGTATTTTTATTATCCATTATACAAATACATTTTCTATTTTTATTATCCATTATACAAATACATTTTGTAAAAATCCACTATCCCATTATTATTATCCCATTAAAAATGATGAACAGTTTACATTTTGTATCCCACTGATAGGCCAGATCTACATCCGTACCTGAACCAAAGACGAATCACCTTGTTCTTGTCATTTAACCAACTCATCCACCTAGTTCTGTCATAATCCGTCCACAACTTTTTGAAATATCGTGCTATATATCGTTTTTGACCCTATCACTCAATGGTGAAGAATCACTTCGATATGTTAAAAAAAATTCTCGTATCCAGATCTGGATCTAGATCTTCATCAGAATGCAATGTATTCGTCCTTGTCACACACCCAACCTATCCACCAAGTTTCGTCCGAATCCGTTTATAACTTTTTGAAATATCGTGCTATTTATCATTTCTTTGCCTGATCACTCAATGGTGAAGAATCACTTTTAAAAAATTCTGATCCACATCCGGATCCGATTCGACTCTTCACCAAAAGTTAATCAATTCAACCTTGTTACATAACCAACCTGTCCACCAAGTTTCACCTGAATCCATCCACAACTTTTGAGGATATCGTGCGACATATTGTTTTTTGTCTGTATCATTCAATGGTGAAGAATCACTTTAAAAATTCTCAGATCCGGATCCGGATCTTCACCAAAATTTAATCATTTCGACCTTGTCATACCCCCAACCTATCCACCAAATTTCCTCAGAATCCACCACAACTCACAACAACTGAGATATCCTGTTCACAACCAAACAGACAGGGGTGGAAACATAACCTCCATCCACCTTTGGTGGTGGAGGTATAATAACCATCAATGAGCACTGTGGGGTATTTCATAATGACTTTACTACCTGCCTATCAGTACCATACAGGTTATTGTTTACATCAGCTATATGCTTCACTGTATTTCCATCACACTTACACTCAACCCTTTCTTGTTTTTGATCTCGATAGGCTTCACAAGAACAACAAGAAAAAGAGCAATCAGACATTGCAAACCCTCGCCAGGATGTATTTTCAGTGGTTTTTAAGGCTTTTGTGTTAAAACAAATATGGCGGCCGAACCACGTGACCGATGACGCCATCTTTTTTTTTTCCTAAACTAATTTATTCCTAGATTATGCTCAAGAAATTTCATCTTGATTGGATGAAGTTTTGTACTGGTCGAATTATGACGTCATAATGGAGGCACCTATGACATCATCATTAACATATTTTATTCCCCATGGAGACTTCTTTACAATGAGCCATGTCTCAATTTTTTCTATTCAGCACTTTGCTTTATATAGAGGTGCAAATTTTTTCTTTTTTCCAAGATGGCGGCCGAACCACGTGACATATGACGTCATAATTATCATAAAAAAATTATGCAGGTGGAGTTGCACCTATGGTGTAAATTTCCTGTCAATCGGACCAACGGTTGCAGAGAAAATCATATTTATTCTGTGTGGACAAACAGACAGACAAACAAACAGACTCAAATGCAATACCCTCTCCTCAGGCGAGGGTAACAAGTAACTGGATCTAATCGGATGAAATGTTCCTCTCACAAATATTTTATACTGAATATAAATTGGTAACGTTATGTAGAGTTGTCCTTTTGGTTAATACAATGGGACACAATCTACCCCAACCGTAGATTCCCAGTTTCCTGTGGAACTTTCTGCAGTGAAGGCTGACCATGACTTCCTGGATGATTACTCGTTACGAGCTCTTTGCCGGTGAGTTCACTCGTGGACCCAGTAGACTCGTCATCGGACATTGACGTCACAGAATACCCAATTCATTGTTGAGATCATTCAGTGAATCATGAAAAAAATTTGGCACGTGACTTTAATTAACAGATATTCTGCATACAGTGCATAATACTAAATAGTGTACATGGTGTGCAACGTACAGTATAACTTATGTACAGTGGACCAACAGCATCATGTGTCAGCTCAGAGTACAACATTAAGCTGCACCGTTCCCAATACAATAGATCAGGTGTACAACAGCCTATTCATTATCAAAATGTACACATATGGTAAATATGGAATAGGTTCCCCCCTCCCCCCCCCCTTCCCACGCCTCCTCCCCCCAAGCCCTCTCCCTCCCACACTTCTCCCTGCTCTCAAATGTTGTGTTTGTGCTTCCCCTTCTCTCCCCATCTTGTCTTCTGCTCCCTCTTTTTATATATTTTGTTTGTCTGGTTGATTTGTTTGTGAAATAAATGTTAGCTCTTTCACGAGCCTCGCTTCAGTATACAAAAAAAAAAAAAAGAAAAAAAAAAAGACTTTGCAAACATTTATCATTATTCTAAGTCCTTTAATGTTTTTTTTTGTTTGTTTGTTTTTTGCAGGAGAATTGAAGTCCTCAACAAGCTTTGCAAGAGCAAGCCGAGAGTTAGGAGCCTGTACAAAGACAGAACCATAGAAATGAACTCCCATGGAGAGGTGAGATCAATACAGCACTTGTTGATTGTCTAATCTGATGTAACAATTGATATATCCGATATTGAGGTGAGATGATCAAAGCATACTGTTTATCTCTCTCGATTTGGGTTCACAACCTCCACAAACACCAGCCGAATCCACTCCGTGTGTGTGTGTTTGTGTGTGTATTTTTACCCTGTGCTTGCGAAGCAAACAGGCATTCGGTTGCGTCTGCACATGTGGCGTACATGTTTGCATTTTTAAAATTCATTTTCTCTGCAACCGTTGGTCCGATTGACACGGAATTTTTTACCATAGGAGCGCCTCTGCCTGTACAAGTCTTTATTCATAATTATGACGTCATATGTCACATTATACACACGCCATCTTGGAAAAAGGGTACACCTCTATATCTCCGAAACCGCTCAATGGACAAAATTGAAACATGGCTCATTGTCAAGTACTCTCCATGGGAAATAAGATATGTTGATGATGATGTCATCATTGCCTTCGTTATGATGTCATAATTCGACAAGTATAATGCTTCATCCGATCAGTATGAATTTTTTTTCTCTGCAACTGTTGGTCTGATCGACACAAATTTTTCACCATATGAGCGCCTACTCCTGTATAATATGTTAGTGATAAGTATGACGTCATAAGTAACGTAGTACAGGCGCCACCTTGAAAAAAACCCCAAAACGCTGCACCTTTATATGGCTGAAACTGCTCCTGGAAAAAATTGTAACATGGCTCATTGTAAAGAACTCAGCATGGGGAATAAGTTTTGTTAATGATGACATCATTGGTGCCTTAATTATGACATCATAATTCAACAGGGACAACACTTAGTATGATCAGCTTGAAATTTATTGAGCATGATCTACGCAACAATTATATTAGAGAATATACGTAGATTTATGATGTCATTGCTCACATGATCTGGCAGCCTAATTGGATCAAAGAAAGAAAAAAAACCCATCAAAAACAGAAGAGTTGGCTCGCACTAAGTTGGTTGCACAGGGTAAGTATTGTCGTGTGTCTACCCTGTAGTGAAGGCCTCAGGGCGACAGATGACCAAACAAGCTTTACCTCCAAAGAGTATACCCAACTATGGCGGTATCCTGTGCACGCGCGGGGGGTAGTGGAGGGCAGCGAGGTCCTTACCTGTCCGGACGGACGCGACGGGGGTTATCTGATCCCCACAGACAAATAAACGTACAAGACAAGAAATTGTCGTCCCGCGCTCCCAATATTCCGATGTCTCTTTCAGGCGCTAACAGAACCATGTGCAGCCGTCACCAAGCCAGCACCAAAGAGAGGGAAACTATGCATCTGCTCGCAATAAAACCCAGTGCAAGAGAGAGAGAAAATATGTGTCAAGATCCCGGACCAAGAGCGAGACAATATGCGACAAATCTCCACGTAGCCCAGGACGAGAGAGGGAAAATGGCGGGACGTGTCCCTTTTTTGCTCCAACGCTAGAATGTTCTCTCTAACCTTACCCGTGCTCCAATCAACGAGCGCCATCAAATCATCCCAACCAATCGTCCTTCGGGGCGTGTCCTCATGGCCACATTTGACGCCCATCGAGAAGATTCGAGCTGGGTGGTGACAATGGTAGTGTCCGGATCCAGTCGGCGATTGCATTATTTAATTTAGGCGCTGATGACATGGCTGGTGCTGTAAGTGTTATAAGAACAAAGGGAATACTACAGGGGCATTTACACACAGGAAATCTACCCTTATACCCTGACTAATTAGCATAGCTCCACCCCTCGCCATGGACACACAGAACGCTTACGCAGACATCCGGGCCTGACTTAATTCCAGGAAGGTTTCTCTTCGTGACATTTGAAGCACACTACTCTATACAATTCTATCTGGACTAAGGTATTTCATTACCTACCCCAATACACGTAACAGTATTCTAAGAATACCATCGAGTTTGTTTAATGTTTCACTGGTCATATGAATACATGGAAACAATCAAGATACACTCTCATTGCAAATGGATGCACGGATGGACAGGGAACCATTATTCAAAGACTGATGTAGGGATTTTTCTTGAAACCATCCCTGCATTGTTTACATACTTTTTGGCATACCATCCCTACATCGATTTACGTATTTTAAAATGTGTTTTTTATTACTTGTTTAATCCAAGATTGCGGCTCATGGAAGGGCGAGGTGACAGAGGGCAGAAAGGAAATGGATTTGTCAGTACGGCTCAGTGGGACCACAGGTGAACTCGAATAGTAATGGGATGAAGGATCATGAGAAAGGAGGGTTGGGAGGGTAGGAAATACAACAACCTAAAAGCAATAAGATTGGCTTAGGTAGGGTTAATGGGGTAGAAGATATTCATGATTAGGGATTGGGAATGGCATGAGATTGTGGTTGAAGATAGATTGAAGCCCTCAGCGTTCCCTCAGGAGGGAACAGCACAACCTCAGGAAGGCAGTTCCATAGATTTGAGAAAAGATGACCATAAGAGCGGAGATTGGCAGTCAGTCTGGAATTTAGGGTTCTATCTCGAGGAGAGAGTTACTGGAAGAACCTGTGCATCCAGGAGGAGCTGAGGAGAGTCGGAGGGTTGAGAGAGCTGATAGAGTTTGACCTGAAGAAAGGCGGTAAAATACAAACAACTTTACCAAACCCATCTGACAGTTCTGCTTTTTGGTGGTGGTTTGTTTTACAATTTAACCTACCCACTCCTCTCCCCTTCCCTCCCTCCTTGCTCATTCTCCTCACAGGCAGAGGAATCCTCTTCGTCTGAGGATGAGACATGTGCTATCAGCAAGAGATGGACCTACCAACGATCTAGCCGGCAATGGTCGCGGAAGGATAATGCCACTCACTTACCACCTCCTGATCTTGTGGTTATGCAGAGGCCTATTACTGCAGGCGATCTGTCGTCCCACACTATTTCAACATCACCCCTTAAAACAAAGTGCAACAACCAAGAAACCGAGAGAAAGCCATGTGGAAAGTCTGGAGATTTCAAAGTTGATGCTGTTGGACAAAGGTTAAACCAAGCGAGTAGGAACAATAATTTGGATGCCGGGAAACGTCGGGGGCTCATTTGGGAAATGCATGATCAGAACTGGCCAAGAAATGAGAGCCTTGCTGAAAATGGTGACAGGAAGCATTCCCATGGAAAACAAAGTAGATCAGGTATCAGCACTCATGAGGAGCTTCTCAGGAATGGCAACGGAAATGAAGGCCTTGCTTTTGGAATCAGCAATGGCATGAAAAATGTCTTCCGTTTTCCATCTTTTGCTGGCTTTGATTCCAACCTCATAGACAGCCGACAGAAGCAGAGCAACGGTGACTACAAACGTGATTCGAAGAGCAAATTTGCCACAGTTAGCGGAAGATCTTTGGCAGGGTCGAGCACACGGCCGGGTTTGCGCCTGCGTCTGCCCAGTGACTACAAGGCGGGAACCTTTCCTCGTGCCCTGTCTTTTGAAAGCATCACTGTAGTGAAGCCAGTGAAAGACAGCACGCCCGTAAAATGGACGGATGGAGCTGCTATTCAGAACCAGTCACAGGGCGACAACACGGATGAGGTCCGACCCGCTAGTGTATATGACAATGTTCCGGTGACGATGAGGTGCAGTGTTGAAAACCTGGTGTGCACTCCAGAGCAAGAGCAATGGACCCATGAACCAAAGACGAAGAGATTGTCTCGATCATGTCCATCTTCACCAGATTTGGGGCTTCCGCCAATTATCGATTACAATTGCAATCTGTCTCACTCACCACAAAAGAGCCTGTCTGGATTACCTACAATGCATCAGTCTCCAGATTACTCCAGGAAAACATTAGATGAAGGTCCAAAGGAGCTGTGGCAACTCGACGTCTGTGAGATTCAGCATGTCCAGAGACTGGCCTTACTGCAACTCACTGCAATCATGGAGACTCACAAAGCTCCCACCAAACACACTTGGAACTGGTAGGTTCTTCATTGAATGTCATTGCCATTTATGATAACATTTTGATGAAAGCAATTCAGTCGCACTTTGATTTATCTATAATTATTACAATACCAATATTCTTCTTCTTCTTTTGAATGTAGCACATAGCTGCGGGTAGCATTATTTGCTGGGGTAGCTGGAATTAGCTCGCCGACTCTTCGCTGCTGGCAGATGGATCTTCCGGATAAACATCCATCCGATGGACTTCCATCACAATAATCAGAATGACAGTTTACAGCTGGGCCCGAGAGTTCACCCTAGTCTAGACAGCAAAAAGGGGAGTGCATGTACCTCTAGGTCTAGGTTATCATGCCAGTCCTACAGCTAGAGACCTACCTAATTAAAATAGTTAATTAAAATAGTTCAAAGGCGTTTTTTTTGGAATGTTGTGTTTAATCAATTGAAACGCTGAAAAGGAAACATTCTTTTACAATTGAACCCAGCTTAACTCCAAATAAAACTATTTCCTGAAAGTTATTGAGGAACTTTTCAGAAGGAGATGCTCACCAGATTATCCTCAGTGTTTGGGGGGATTTATTTATTGTGTACGCAAACTGATGGAATTTTCAAATCTGGTACCAAATCCATGGGCCCAATACATCCTACCTCTAATGCGTTCCATTCCCCCGTCAGCTCCCAAGCTCCCTCATTTTGATGACCGGAGACAATTTGTGGATTTTTTTTTAACCTGGTACCCAAACCACATGCACAATACATCCTACCTCCCATCCGTTCCTTTTATACTCCTATCATTTCCCAAACTCCTTTGCTTTCGTGATCTCTTCTTCTTCAACACTTGTTTTGTTTTTAGCAGGATCTGAGGCTCATAGTAGAGTTGCCACACACACATCTCACAAACATGGATATACAGCCGAATACGTGAGACACAACACAGGACTGTAAGATGAGACAAACACAGCCACTGAGCTTGGGGGAAGAGCCATCACTTCATGAACCCTGCACTTACTTCACTGCCTCAACTTTTTCTGTGCTTTTCCTATTTCTCGATTTTATTCTTCACATTGAACCCAGCCAACCACTTGTGCTTACCTAATAAATGGATTGCCCCTTTGCGTGCGTGTAGGAAAGTTGTCGCGCGTTTGGCGAGATGCGTCCGCAATCCAGAGTTGCCCGCACGTGTGGTGTTTGGTGTATCCGTGGAGCGGTTGGCGAGGCACGATGGCTGCAGTTTACCACCTTCACTACGACATATCATAAAGCAACTTTCTGCACACTGCGACGTGGTGAGCATTTGTTCTCCAGTGACTTGTATCATAGATATAGATTTTCTGAATTGTCATGGATGTAGATTTTCTGAATTTTCATGGATATAGTTTTTCTAAATTTTCATAGATATAGATTTTTGGAATTTTCATGCTTATAGATTTTTCATGGATATAGATTTTCAGAATTTTCATGCTTATAGATTTTCTGAATTTTCATGCTTATAGATTTTCTGATTTTTCATGGATATAGATTTTCAGAATTTTCATGGAAATAGATTTTCAGAGTTTTCAGGGATATAGATTTCTTGAATTTAAATGGACATAGATTTTCTGAATTGTCATGGATATAGATTTTCGGAATTTTCATGGATATAGATTTTCTGAATTGTCATAGATATAGATTTTCCGAATTTCATGGATAGAGATTTTCTGAATTTTCAGGGATATAGATTTCCTGAATTTGAATGGATATAGATTTTCTGAATTGTCATGGATATAGATTTTCAGAATTTTCATGGATATAGATTTTCTGAATTATCATAGATATAGATTTTCCGAATTTTCATGGATATAGATTTTCTGAATTGTCATAGATATAGATTTTCCGAATTTTCATGGATATAGATTTTTGGAATTTTCATGGATATAGATTTTCAAAATTTTCATGGATATAGATTTTCTAAATTTTCATAGATATAGATTTTCTACATTTTCATAGATATAGATTTTTGGAATTTTCATGCTTATAGATTTTCTGAATTTTCATGGATATAGATTAACAGAATTTTCATGGAAATAGATTTTCTGAATTTTCATGGATATACATTTTCGGAATTTTCATGGATCTACATTTTCTGAATTTTCATGGATATACATTTTCTGAATTTTCATGGATCTACATTTTCTGAATTTTCATGGATCTACATTTTCTGAATTTTCATGGATATACATTTTCTGAATTTTCATGGATCTACGTTTTCTGAATTTTCATGGATCTACATTTTCTGAATTTTCATGGATCTACATTTTCTGAATTTTCATGGATCTACATTTTCTGAATTTTCATGGATATACATTTTCTGAATTTTCATGGATCTACATTTTCTGAATTTTCATGGATATACATTTTCTGAATTTTCATGGATATACATTTTCTGAATTTTCATGGATATACATTTTCTGAATTTTCATGGATCTACATTTTCTGAATTTTCATGGATCTACATTTTCTGAATTTTCATGGATCTACATTTTCTGAATTTTCATGGATATACATTTTCTGAATTTTCATGGATCTACATTTTCTGAATTTTCATGGATCTACATTTTCTGAATTTTCATGGATATACATTTTCTGAATTTTCATGGATCTACGTTTTCTGAATTTTCATGGATCTACATTTTCTGAATTTTCATGGATCTACATTTTCTGAATTTTCATGGATCTACATTTTCTGAATTTTCATGGATATACATTTTCTGAATTTTCATGGATCTACATTTTCTGAATTTTCATGGATATACATTTTCTGAATTTTCATGGATATACATTTTCTGAATTTTCATGGATATACATTTTCTGAATTTTCATGGATCTACATTTTCTGAATTTTCATGGATCTACATTTTCTGAATTTTCATGGATATACATTTTCTGAATTTTTATGGATATACATTTTCTGAATTTTCATGGATCTACATTTTCTGAATTTTCATGGATCTACATTTTATGAATTTTCATGGATATACATTTTCTGAATTTTCATGGATCTACATTTTATGAATTTTCATGGATATACATTTTCTGAATTTTCATGGATCTACATTTTCTGAATTTTCATGGATATACATTTTCTGAATTTTCATGGATCTACATTATCTGAATTTTCATGGATCTACATTTTCTGAATTTTCATGGATCTACATTTTCTGAATTTTCATGGATCTACATTTTCTGAATTTTCATGGATCTACATTTTCTGAATTTTCATGGATATACATTTTCTGAATTTTCATGGATATACATTTTCTGAATTTTCATGGATATACATTTTCTGAATTTTCATGGATGTACATTTTCTGAATTTTCATGGATCTACATTTTCTGAATTTTCATGGATCTACATTATCTGAATTTTCATGGATATACATTTTCTGAATTTTCATGGATCTACATTATCTGAATTTTCATGGATCTACATTTTCTGAATTTTCATGGATCTACATTTTCTGAATTTTCATGGATATACATTTTCTGAATTTTCATGGATCTACATTTTCTGAATTTTCATGGATATACATTTTCTGAATTTTCATGGATATACATTTTCTGAATTTTCATGGATATACATTTTCTGAATTTTCATGGATCTACATTTTCTGAATTTTCATGGATCTACATTTTCTGAATTTTCATGGATATACATTTTCTGAATTTTCATGGATATACATTTTCTGAATTTTTATGGATATACATTTTCTGAATTTTCATGGATCTACATTTTCTGAATTTTCATGGATCTACATTTTCTGAATTTTCATGGATATACATTTTCTGAATTTTCATGGATATACATTTTCTGAATTTTCATGGATCTACATTTTCTGAATTTTCATGGATCTACATTTTCTGAATTTTCATGGATCTACATTTTCTGAATTTTCATGGATCTACATTTTCTGAATTTTCATGGATCTACATTTTCTGAATTTTCATGGATCTACATTTTCTGAATTTTCATGGATATACATTTTCTGAATTTTCATGGATCTACATTTTCTGAATTTTCATGGATCTACATTTTCTGAATTTTCATGGATCTACATTTTCTGAATTTTCATGGATCTACATTTTCTGAATTTTCATGGATCTACATTTTCTGAATTTTCATGGATCTACATTTTCTGAATTTTCATGGATCTACATTTTCTGAATTTTCATGGATATACATTTTCTGAATTTTCATGGATATACATTTTCTGAATTTTCATGGATATACATTTTCTGAAAATCTATATTTTGGCTGAAATATAGATTTTTCTATTCTTTAATCAATGAAAATTTTCTCCACGCGTCGATCAATTTTCACACGTAAAATAATGTAAGTAATTGCTGCCCCATGTGGAAAGACGTTTTTTTTGTCACACCTGCTTTTATTATTCGTAGGAATAAATAGTCTATTTGAGCCTGGACACCTGCTCGGTGCTCAAAAGTTTATTGTACAAGTTGTGTTTAAACACCAAAGCACCATAACGTGACCAAATTACTGTTTAACTTTGTTCTTGGCCGTTCATTGACCACCTCACAGTTTATGAAAGCAATTATTAGTGCGAAGCTTTACCTGCCAGATTCTCGACCTGACTAAAACTGTTGGATTGGCGATTATCAGACAGGAAGTTGCATCGCAAAGTGTGCCGTCCCTCGGATGGACGTTAGGCTGGGTGTCCCATCCGCTAGCATGAGCTGAGCAACATTAAAGCTCCCACGGTGTCCGTGTATAGTATGTGAATTATCGCTGGCAACCTGAATAAATTAAATTACTGCCCAAATCACCTTCACTCGAACGTCACCGCCGAGCCAGCAGGTTTGCAAAAAAATTGGGCCAAATTCCCCCATCGAACCCCACACGAAGGGGAAACACTATCATGGCTG
Organism: Myxine glutinosa; assembly: GCF_964187855.1. Taxonomy (NCBI): domain Eukaryota; kingdom Metazoa; phylum Chordata; class Myxini; order Myxiniformes; family Myxinidae; genus Myxine; species Myxine glutinosa. The sequence goes on from NC_136274.1 coordinate 47,878,799, forward strand.
TTAAAGTAGTAGTAGTAGTAGTAGAAGTCGTAGTAGTCGTAGTTGTAGTAGTAGTAATAGTAGTAGTAGTAGTTGTAGTAGTAGTAGCAGTAGTAGTTGTTGTTGTTGTTGTTGTTGTTGTAGTAGTAGTCGTAGTTGTAGTAATATTAGCAGTAGTAGTATTAGTCGTAGTAGTCGTAGTAGTTGTAGTAGTAGTAGTAGTCGTAGTAGTAGTAGTAGTTGTTGTAGTAGTAGTAGTAGTAGTAGTAGTCGTCGTAGTCGTAGTAGTTGTAGTTGTAGTAGTTGTTGTAGTTGTAGTTATAGTAATAGTAGTATTAGTCGTAGTAGTCGTAGTAGTAGTAGCAGTAGTCGTAGTAGTAGTAGTAGTAGTAGTAGTAGTAGTCGTAGTCGTAGTCATAGTAGCAGTTGTAGTAGTAGTAGTAGTAGTAGTAGTAGTAGTAGTAGTAGTAGTAGCAGTTGTAGTAGTAGTAGTAGTAGTAGCAGTTGTAGTAGTAGTAGTAGTAGTAGTAGTAGTAGTAGTAGTAGTAGTAGTAGTCTGCATTAGCGATGGTGGATATTAGAGATCCCACAGTGTCCTTCGCGAAGAGTAGGTGAGCCATCGCCGGCATCCCGAACAAGTTACAAATTCCTGCCCTAACTACTGCTGGGAGAAAGATGGTGAACCGTGCAGCATGACCCCAGGGCAAAAACTGCTTTGGCAGAACCAGCAATCTGGAGTGGGTGCAGAAAGTGAAATATAAAAGCCAAAAGTAAATACTCCACAGTATTTTGTCACAAGAGTGAGTAAGTTTATTCACACAAACGATGTTCTTTGTTTTCTCAGGAGGGTCTGTTTCGCAAGAGCGGTTCCCAGCTTCGAATTCAAACACTGCGAGAAAAAGTGGAGCTCGCGGGCCCAGTGGGGTTGCCCCAACTAGTGGCCTCACAAACCCATTTGGAGCCTCAAGACCCCGACGCAGTTGATGAAAACTTTGAAGACGCGATGTCGTCTCTCCATGATCAAGAAAACAAAAGTTGTGACGATTCTGGCCTTTGTGTTCGGTCGAATCTGCTCCGCAACACCCCGTGCCCGCACAGCCTCGCTGACCTTCTGAAGTGTTTCCTGAGGGAGCTTCCTTTACCCCTCGTGCCCCCCAAGCTCTTCCTCTCATCCGGTAACGCAGTTCGCGAATCGCGATCACACATTGGGGGACATCGGCTTGTGAAAGTGAATAAACTGCGTAATGCGCAGATAAATTGGCATGCAGGTTTTACCCACCATTAACGAGTTTGCGATGCAGGGAGCAGCGTTGCCGGTCATCGTCCCATCGGTTGCATTGTTGCGAAGGCATGGAAGTGCTGCTGATGCTGTGCTCCTGCACAGACGAGCACACGCTTTAGGGTTTGTTTAAACTTGCCCACTCTTTGCGAAAGACACCGTGAGATCATCAACGAAAGACACCCCATCATTTGGAAACCTGGTCAATGAGAACCTATTCTACAACCTGATTAGTTACTACAACTAACCAATAACATATAGTATTTCACCCCAACAATGCGGTATGTATCAGGGGCAGAAGTAACCTGTGCCGGGCACATTGAATCCCTGCACTTGTGTCATGGCGTGTTTCTGCCCATGAAGGGAAAACTGCTTTGGGGATTGGGGATGGAGCTGCATAGAAATCAAAGGGAAGCGCAAAGCTCCCCTCCCTTTATATAAGGGATCGTTTCTCTGCAGCTTTTACATGGGGACTGAAAATACGTTTCTCAGCTTCGACTGGACGAAATCGGCTGCAAATTTCAGAAGTAAATGATTTGTACATTGAGGTAATATGTTCCAAATTTCAGCAACGTCTGTTTCCACATTCTTGAGTTTTATTTGGAAAACCCTCGAAATCACGTTGGTGTCCGTCCGTCCGTCCGCCCAAAATGTGTTGGCGCTCATATCTCAAGGACTATACATTGAAAGTAGCGGAAACTTGGAATATACATCGGCCAATAGATCTAGTTAATGGCTTTCAAAACAATTCCACCTAAATGCCATAGTTTTTGCTTTAAAAATACAGGAAATAAATATATAAATATAAATAAATAAATAAATATAAATATATAAATATATATAAATAAATAAATATATATACACACTTTATAACTCTTCAAAATATTGTTACACAAATCTAGCATGCTGGCCCAATTGCCTAATGGATAAAGCATCATAGTTAGGCAGTTAAGAGGAAGCATCGTTCATTTTTTCAGGAAAGCACCAAATTTGGCACAGATGTAGTATGGACCTATACAATTGTTTTCCTGAGGGGCGCCCAAAAATTCAGAAAATTCAAAAAATCCCAAAAAAAGTCCTGGATGCCGTGAAAAAGGGGAGAAAACGGGTATTGATTCGAACTGTAGATTCTGATATTGTGGTCTTGGCAATAGCACACTACTTTACCTACCAGTCACACGGTGTGGAGGAACTCTGGATTGCCATTGGCACTGGTAAAAGCTACCGCTACCTTGCCATCCATAAAATTGCCACCGGCCTTGGCCGCAGGAAGTCCGAGTCTTTGCCATTATTTCATGCCTTCACTGGTTGCGACACAGTGTCATCTTTTGCCCAAATTGGGGAAAAGACAGCCTGGAAGGCTTGGGAGGCATACCCCAGCATCACGCAGACCTTTCATGCTCTCGCTTATAGGCCATCTGTGGACGCTATTACTATGGAACTACAGAGCAGAGAAAGATATGTTGCCATCGTCTATGACCGGACTACCGAGATGAAGACAGTGAATGACATGCGCCGACACTTGTTCACGAAGGCAAGAACAATTGATCACATTCCCCCAACAGCAGACGCCTTCGAACAACACCTAAAACGTGCATGTTTTCAGGCTCGACACGTACGGAGTCAGGCACTTGTGCCCTACCCAGAACTTCCATCACCAGCTGATTGGGGCTGGATGAAAACAGGAACTTCTTGGACACCGATTTGGACCACAATACCACTGATACAGGAGGCATGTTCAGAGCTTACAAGCTGCCATTGTAAGTCGGCCTGTAAAGGCAACTGTAAATGCTCCAGGGCAAATCTGCCCTGCACATCACTGTGTGACTGCGATGGACAGTGCTTGTAGTACTACGCGTCTGTGCGAGAGCCTCCACCTTTCAAGTACCCACAATGTTTTAAGTTAAAACTGTAACTGTGTGTAACTTTGATTAATTAATACCATTCCATTGTTATCAGAGACCAATAAAACAATGTGTATCACTTGGAATTGAAATTTTACCTAAAATACTATGAGAGATTCAAGGAAAATGGAAACACCATGGCGGCCATCTTGAAATTATAGATGATGGATGCCAATCTTTATGCAATTGATCCCATTGGATTCAGAGACCATGAAAACATGGGGTAAGACACTGGAACTGTGGTGTTATCGCTCATAGTATAGAAGTTATTGAGGGAAATAGGTCACAGAGGGCGGTCATGTTGAAATTCAATATGGCGGCCACCAGGGGTTCTGAATTTTTGGGCGCCCCTCAGGAAAACAATTGTTTTGGTCCATACTACATCTGTGCCAAATTTGGTGCTTTCCTGAAAAAATGAACGATACGCCCTATTTTTCGGTCTTAACTGCCTAAGTATCAGACTCCTCAAGCTGGGGATTGTGGGTTCGAATCCCGTCTGGGTTGAATATTTTTCCCCCTTACTTTTTGAAGTCTTTTACATCGTCTTAAATAATGAGCAAACAAACATCTTGTACAATGAGCAAATGCGTTTTGTTCATATTTAAAACGTAATTGTTCTTAAACCTGAATTTCAGCGTCATTATGAGTATTGCACCACATCAAATTGCTTATTGTATGGAAATCAAGGGAAGCGCTTTGCGCCCCTTCCTTTTTTTGGGACGGTTTCTCTGTACGCAACTGTAACATGAGGACTGCAAATTCGTTTCTCGGCTTCTACTGGTATATTGTATACTCTAGTAATGCTCTCGAAAAGTTCACATAAAGGGGCGCCCCACATCTGGCAAATAAAATACATTTACCTCATCATGCAACTGCATGAATCAAATTGGCGCCCCTATATATGAACTTTTCTAGAGCATTCCTTGGTTCCTCCTAAGAACACAAGGGTAGTCCAGCATGCACACGAGATTTTTTGAATGTCCCTTATTTTGTATTGTTTGGCATTTTCTACAAGCTATGAAATGTCCCTTCTTTTCTATACTTTGCCACATGGCTCATAACCTTATGTAAAGGACCCTTTGCTATGCCCCTGGCATTTTATCAAAATATTTCATCAACGACAAGTAGTTTTTATGCCTCTGCTGACAAAGTCGCTGGACGCATTATGTTTTCAGGTTGTCTGTCCGTCTGTCCGTCCGTCTGTGATTGGTTTTCATTACTGTGATAACTTGAGAACGGCTGAAGAGATCTTCATCAAACTTGGTGCTGAAACTGATTAGATTTTGGGGTCATGCGGTCAAAAGCCAAAGGTCAGCGGTCATGTTAGGTAAAAATCCTGTTATCGTGATAACTTGTGGTCCAGTGATGGGATTCTGACCAAAGTTGGTACAAGTATGTATTATGATGCTGTGATTAACTTATTTGATTTGGGGGTCAAGATGTCAAAGGTCAAAATCTGTAATAGGTTTATAACTTGAGAACAGCTGAAGGGCTCTAATTCAAACTTGCTACTGTATGTACAATGATGTAAATATTAACTGATTAGATTTTCAGGTCAAGAGGTCAAAGGTCAAATGTCAGACATCCCAACAGGTAAAAATTATATTACCAGGCTAACTTGTGAACCAGTCATGGGATTTTCACCAAACTTGGTATAATTTTACATTATGGTGCTTCGATAAACTGATTCCATTTTAGGGTCGAGAGGTCAAAGGTTAGAGTTCCTGGTAAGTAAAAATTATGTTGCTGCAACAGCTTGTGAACCAGTGATGGGATTTTGAACAAGCTTGGTTTTAAGAATATATGATGCAAATAGGAACTGATTGGATTATGGCATCATGAGGTCAAAGATCAGAGGTCACGTCAGGTAAAAATGTGATAACTTGAGAACATGACCCCACTTGTGATAACTTTTCAGTTGTCTTACCCTTCCTCCGGTCCATGGTACACGGAATCTTGTGGTGAGGTAGTTGCCCTGAAACAACTTGCCTTTGCCTCTTGGATGGCAAATCCAACTGAAGGCAATCACAGTTCCTTCCACCAAGCTCGGAACAAGTGTGTGTCTACCCTCAGGAGTGCCAGGAAGCACTATCTCTCCACACTCAAGATTGAGCTCTCAAACCTGTCTCCTTCCTCCAAATCCTGGTGGCATCTGGTCAAATTCGTTTCTGGTGTTTGTTCCCCCTCCATCCCCTCCCTTACCTCAAATGGCTACACAGTTGACACCGCACGTGACAAAGCCGAATGCCGCAACTCTGTGTTTGCCTCAAAATCTTGTGTCCCAAACCCATCTCTCTCTGTTCCCACCTTTCCCAGTCGAACCCAACTGCTCCTGCACTCTGTGTCCTTCTCTCCTGACAAGGTGGAGAAGTTTTTGTCAAACCTCGACTCTGATTCTGCAACTGGACCAGACGGCATCAGCCCACGGGTCCTAAAATCCTGCTCCTCCGCTCTATCTCACCCTCTCTCTGTTCTTTTCACCCTCTCTTTTGCTCAAGGTCATCTGCCAGCATCTTGGAAATCAGCAAACATGACCGCTTTACACAAAAAGGTGCAAAAACAGATCCTTGCAACTACAGACCAATCAGCCTGCTTCCAATTATCAGCAAAGTCATGGAATCCATCATTGCTTCGGATATCAAATCCTTCCTCTTCTCCAATGGCTTGATCTCTGATCATCAATTTGGATTCAGACCAGGTCATTCTACTCTGGACATGTTGCTTCTGCTGTCTCAACAATGGATGGAGGGAGGTCCTCAATGCCAAACAGGAAATCAGAGCTGTCTCACTTGAGATATCACGTGCCTTCAATAGGGTCTGGCACCCAGCTCTGCTCACCAAACTCTCCTCCTATGGTATCCATGGAAATCTCCACTCATGGCTTGCGGACTTCCTCTCTGGTCGTAGGCAACGTGTGGCCCTGAATGGATTTCTCTCATCTCCCCTTCCTGTTCTGGCTTGAGTTCCCCAAGGTAGTGTTCTGGACCCTGTGCTATTTCTGGTCTTCATCAATGATCTCTCCGACTCTCTGGAAAATCCTCTCTATCTCTTTGCTGATGACTCCACTATCTGCCGTTCCATTCCTCATCCCTCAGATCGGCAGTCTGCAGCCTCCTCACTCTCTGCAGACCTGGACAAAATCACAGACTGGTTAAACAAGTGGAACATGTCTTTCAATCCTGACAAATCTCACACTCTTACAATGTCTCTCTGAAAGGACCGACTGGAAAACCCTCCCATCTACTTTCCCAACAATCCTCTCCAAGATTTCTGTCGCTCAAGCTTTTGGGTCTCACTATCTGCCATGATCTTTCTTGGGAAAACCACATTTCCAAGCTAGCCTCGAAAGCCAGTCGCCGACTGGGCATCCTCCGTCGTGCGAAGTCCTTCCTTGGCACATTTGAGCTCCTTACCACATACAAGGCTTTTATCCGCAGCTCAATGGAATACTGTTCCCCCCTCTGGGCTGGTGCTTCTGCCTCACACCTAGCTCGGCTTCACGCTGTTGAAACCAAAGCTTTAAAAATCATTGGAATCTCCTGTGATGAAGCTAACTCCGAGGGCCTTTCACTCACTCACCGCAGGCAGGTTGGTGGTCTTTCTGTCTTCTACGGACACCTCTCCGGCCTTGCTCCCCCATCTCTCTCTGTGCTCTGTCCCCCCAATATTCCTTCAGGTCGCACAAGATCTGCCTGCAACCCTCTTATGGTTAAACTGCCAAAATCTAGGCTCTCTGCTCACCTTCACTCTTTCATTCCCCTTTTCTCCCGCCTCTGGAACAAACTCCCCCACTCCCTTCAATCCCACTCCTCCCTCCAGGTCTTTAAAACAGCTGTTCACCACCATCTCCGGCCTTGCTCCCCCTCTCCGGCCTTGCTCCCCCAGCTCTCTCTGTGCTCTGTCCCCCAAATATTCCTACAGGTCGCACAAGATCTGCCTGCAACCCTCTTATGGTTAAACTGCCAAAATCTAGGCTCTCTGCTCACCTTCACTCTTTCATTCCCCTTTTCTCCCGCCTCTGGAACAAACTCCCACACTCACTTCAATCACACTCCTCCCTCCAGGTCTTCAAAACAGCTGTTCACCACCATCTCTTATCTTCCCCCATCCAAAACCTTGATCTTTTCTACCCCCACTAATTCACCCCAGATCCACCTTGTTTGAAATTCCAACTTCTTTCCTGGAAGTCTTGGCAGTGTCCATATGTTTTATACCTCTCCCACCCCCCCCCCTTCCCATGCCTTCCCCCCAAAGCCCTCTCCCTCCCACAGTTCTCTCGATGTCTCCATGTCTCTCGGTCCCTGCTCTCAAATGTTGTGTTTGTGTCCTTCCCCCTCTCTCCCCATCTTGTCTACCGCTCCCGATGTTATTTGTTTTGTGTGTCTGTTTGTCTTTCTGTGTGATTAATGTTCGCTCTTTCACGAGCCTCGATGTTGTATACAAAAAAACAAACAAAAAACAAACAAAAAAAAAATCTCTTATCTTCCCCCATCCAAAACCTTGATCTTTTCTACCCCCGTTAATTCACCCCAGATCCACTTTTTTGAAATACCGACTTCTTTCCTGGAAGTTCTAGCAGTGCCCATGTGGTTTTTTTTTTTTAACCTCTCCCACCCCCCACCCCCCTTCCCATGCCTCCTCCCCCCAAGCCCTCTCCCTCCCACAGATCTCCCGATGTCCCTGCTCTCCATCTTGTTCTCCCTCTTCCTTTATCATATGTTTTATGTGTCACTTTGTCTTTTTGTGATCAATGTTAGCTCTTACACGAGCCTCGATCTTGTATACAAAAAAAACAAAAAAAAAACAATGGCGGTACACGGGACACCCAGCTTAATGTCCATGTGAGGGATGGCACACGCAATGACGAATCCACCTACCTGCGAACTACCAAGATGGCAGTTTATTGCTCGGACGAGATTCATACTCAGGCTAGACGGCTTAGAGACGAGTGTGCATACGTAGTATGTCGATGTGATTCGACCATGGCACAGTCGTGATGGTCAAATGAAGGACCACACTCTTTCCAAGTAACCTTGTATTTTCGTATTGATATGGATGGAGATAAAGTGATGGATCAAGCAACATGGATTTATTCATAGCAACATTCCTAATCATTCTTGTTCATGATGCAAAATAAGTTGTTTGCAGTTGAAGTTGGTGCTGCCAATACAATTGACCTTTTTCACTTTCAGCCAGAGGGACTTCTTTGCAACTTGCCTTGCTGTTGCTGCCCGACGTGGCTCGAGAGGCCTTGCAATCGGTGCTGGCCCTACTGGGTGCCGTGGCAAAATCTCCGCACAGCCGCATGACACCGCACAGCCTGGCACTTTGCTTGGCACCGTCGCTCTGCCACCTGCACCGGGATCTGCCCGCTCGAGCACCCAAACAGTGAGACAAGATCTCATGTGACACACAACATTGGCTTATTGATGGTCGTGCCTATTTGCATTTTAATTGTCTACGATGTTAAGAGTAAGGACCATTAAAACATTGAGAGTGGCTCCACAGCTCAGTCGATAGAGCACTTCCCATTTTAATGATGTTTCGTTTGGCTTTGAATCTCAATGGGGTATAATCTTACTATAATTCACCAAATGTCTGTCTGTCTGTCTGTCTGTCTGTCCCAGGTACCGCAAAAACGGCTGAATCGATCGCAACGAAATTTTGGGTGGGTAATCCTGGGACCCCGGCCTGGGACCCCCTATATTGTTTTTCCATGTTTTCCCAATTTTCCCAATTTCCAATTTTTCCAATTTTCCAGTTTCCCCAAACCCGCTGGAGTAAAAAAGGCTATATTGTTTTTCAATTTTTTCCAATTTTCCAATTTTTCAAATTTTTCAAATTTTCCCAATTTCCAATTTTTCCAATTTTCCAGTTTCCCCAAACCCGCTGGAGTAAAAAAGGCTATATTGTTTTTCAATTTTTTCCAATTTTCCAATTTTTCCAATTTTCCAGTTTTTCCAAACCCCCTGGAGTAAAATAGGCTATATTGTTTTTCAATTTTTTCCAATTTTCCAATTTTTCAAATTTTTCAAATTTTCCCAATTTCCAATTTTTCCAATTTTCCAGTTTCCCCAAACCCGCTGGAGTAAAAAAGGCTATATTGTTTTTCAATTTTTTCCAATTTTCCAATTTTTCCAATTTTCCAGTTTTTCCAAACCCCCTGGAGTAAAATAGGCTATATTGTTTTTCAATTTTTTCCAATTTTCCAATTTTTCAAATTTTTCAAATTTTCCCAATTTCCAATTTTTCCAATTTTCCAGTTTCCCCAAACCCGCTGGAGTAAAAAAGGCTATATTGTTTTTCAATTTTTTCCAATTTTCCAAATTTTCCAATTTTTCAATTTTCCAGTTTTTCCAAACACGATGGAATAATATTTACCGATATGAACAGTGATGTGGCTTTTATTGAAATTCTACAAATACTGTTTAGATTTTGATGATTTGCGTGTGATGTGATTTAACGGATGTTTATATAAATCGTTAAAAAAAAAAAGCCTTCAATTCCTGATATTTTGCCTTTTCATTTGGGCCTCCCAATTGAAGCCCCGCCCATAGGGCGGGTACCGTTGCTAGTTTAACAAACCCCTTCGGCCTCCATTCTCGTGTAGTGCCCACTGGTGGTGCTGCCTCTTGCAGCACACCTTCCTACAGATGGGAATGCAAAGTCCGCCGGCCTATCTGCATTTAGGATGCTCGCGTTAAAGATCCCACAGCGTCGTTTGAAAAAGCAGGGCATTGCGTGTCTGCACCCTGAGCCAATTGCCTGGTTGGGATTACCTGTATAATTGGCATGACCTGCAGTTGTTGAGAATTCTGGGATGCAAGTATATAACATATGCGATGGACAAAATGACCTATAACTATCTTGTTATTTTTTTTGTTGATATATATTTTTATTTTCATCCAAGAGATCATAACTGGTGATCAACAAACACTGATCAAGGGGCTTTACATATCTTATTGTCATTTCCTCATTCTTTGATATGTGCACTGCCAGTGTTTTTTTTTTGTTTGTTTTTTGTTTTTTTTTGTATACAAGATCGAGGCTCGTGAAAGAGCGAACATTAATCACACAGAAAGACAAACCGACACATAAAACATATAACATCGGGAGCGGTAGACAAGATGGGGAGAGAGGGGGAAGGACACAAACACAACATTTGAGAGCAGGGACCGAGAGACATGGAGACATCGAGAGATCTGAGAGAGGGCGAGGGCTTTGGGGGGGGGGGGGGGGCATGGGAAGGGGGCGGTGGGAGAGGTATAAAACATATGGACACTGCCAGGACTTCCAGGAAAGAAGTTGGAATTTCAAACAAGGTGGATCTGGGGTGAATTAGCGGGGGTAGAAAAGATCAAGGTTTTGGATGGGGGAAGATAAGAGATGGTGGTGAACAGCTGTTTTAAAGACCTGGAGGGAGGAGTGGGATTGAAGGGAGTGAGGGAGTTTGTTCCAGAGGCGGGAGAAAAGAGGAATGAAAGAGTGAAGGTGAGCAGAGAGCCGAGATTTCGGCAGTTTAACCATCAGAGGGTTGCTGGCAGATCTTGTGCGACCTGTAGGAATATTTGGGGGACAGAGCACAGAGAGAGCTGGGGGTGCAAGGCCGGAGAGGAGTCGGTAGAAGACAGAAAGACCACCTACCTGCCTGCGGTGAGTGAGTGAAAGGCCCTCAGAGATAGCTTCATCGCGGGAGATTCCAATAATTCTGAAAGCTTTGGTTTCAACAGCGTGAAGCCGAGCTAGGTGTGAGGCAGGAGCACCGGCCCATAGGGGAGAACAGTATTCCATTGAGCTGCGGATGAAAGCCTTGTATGTGGTGAGGAGCTCAGGTGTGCCGAGGAAGGACTTCGCACGACGGAGGATGCCCAGTCGGCGACTGGCTTTGGAGGCCAGCTTGGAAATGTGGTTTTCCCAAGAAAGATCATGGCAGATAGTGAGACCCAAAATCTTGAGCGACAGAACTTCTTGGAGAGGATTGTTGAGAAAGTAGATGGGAGGGTTGTCCAGTCGATCTTTTCGGAGAGACATAGTAAGAGTGTGAGATTTGTCAGGATTGAAAGACATGTTCCACTTGTTTAACCAGTCTGTGATTTTGTCCAGGTCTTCAGAGAGTGAGGAGGCAGCAGACTGCCGATCTGAGGGAAGAGGCATGGAGCGGCAGAGAGTGGAGTCATCAGCAAAGAGATAGAGAGGATTTTCGAGAGAGTCAGAGAGATCATTGATGAAGACCAGAAAAAGCACGGGGCCCAGAACACTGCCTTGGGGAACTCCAGCCTGAACAGGAAGAGGAGATGAGAGAAACCCATTCAGGGCCACACGTTGACGACGACTAGAGAGGAAGTCCGCCAGCCATGCGTGGAGATTTCCATGGATACCAAAGGAGGAGAGTTTGGTGAGCAGAGCGGGGTGCCAGACCGTGTCGAAGGCACGTGATATGTCGAGGGAGACAGCTCTAATTTCCTGTTTGGCATTTAGGACCTCCATCCATTTTTGGGACAGCAGAAGCAGCATGTCCAGAGTAGAGTGACCTGGTCTGAAACCAAATTGATGATCAGAGATCAAGCCATTGGAGAAGAGGAAAGATTTCATATCCGAAGCAATGATGGATTCCATGACTTTGCTGATAATTGGGAGAAGGCTGATTGGTCTGTAGTTGCTAGGATCTGTTTTTGCACCTTTTTTGTGCAAAGCGGTGATGTTGGCTGATTTCCAAGCAGATGGCAGTTGACCTTGAGCAAAAGAGAGGGTGAAGAGAACAGAGAGAGGGTGAGATAGAGCAGCAGAGCAGGATTTTAGGACCCGTGGGCTGATGCCGTCGGGTCCAGTTGCAGAATCAGAGTCGAGGGTTGACAGAAACTTTTCCACCTTGTCAGGAGGAAAGGACACGGAGTCCAGGAGCAGCAGGGTACGACTGGGTATGGTGGGTACAGAGAGGGATGGGTTTGGGACACAAGATTTAGAGGCAAACACAGAGTTGAGGCATTCAGCTTTTTCACGTGCGGAGTCAGCTGTGTAGCCGTTTGAGGTAAGGGAGGGGATGGAGGGGGAACAAACACCAGAAACGGATTTGACCAGACGCCACCAGGATTTGGAAGAGGGAGACAGATAAGAGAGTTCGGTCTTGAGAACGGAGAGATATTGTTTCCTGGCTCTCCTGAGGGTGGACACACACTTGTTTCGGGCTTTGTGAAAGGAAATGAGATTTCCTTCCGTTGGATTTGCTTTCCAGGAGACGAAGGCAAGTTGTTTCTGGGCAACAGCCTCACCACAAGATTCCATGTACCATGGACGGGAGGAAGGGTATGACAACTGAAGACGAGATGGGATAAATCTGTGCATGAGAGAGAGCAATTTACTTTGGAAGAATTCCCAGGATGAGTTGATGTCAGAGGCGGTAGAGATGGGAGACCAGTCCAGATGATTGATGGCTGCTTGAAGACCGTGCCAGTTGGCCTGAGTGAAATGCCAGACTCGTCGACGCTGAGCAGGCTCCCTGAGGATGGTCAGAGAGATGTCCACTTTAACAAGGACATGATCAGATGATCCGATCGGAGCAGAAGAAGAGCAGCAGACATTTTCAGGGAAGTTAGTCATAACCAAGTCCAGAAGAGAAGATGTTCCGTTGACTGAGATCCGGGTCGGGAAATTGACAGATTGTGTCAGTCCCAGTGAGTCGCAGAAGTCCTTTGCTGAGGAGCCATGGCTGGTGAGAGAGGTACCCACACCCAGCCAACTGGCATGATGACAGTTGAAATCACCACATATGAGGAAGAGAGAGTTGGGATGAGTAGATAGAAGTTGGTCCATATCATCAGTGTTGTTCCGAGGGTTTAATTGATTAATTCGTATGCGGCCTGCGTTGCATCATTTTCTGGGGCACCTGATGCAATGCCCCATATCACCAGTCAGCTGGTACTCATCTTGCCGACCTCGGAAGGATGTCAGGCTGAATCAACCCACCTGGTGTTAATTCAATGGAACTATATGGGGCTCAAACTCACCTTAACTGTTCAATCAACAACAGGCTTTTCTGAGGATTGCTTGTCGTTGATGAATTATTGGATTTGCAGGAAAAGTTTAATTGCGAAATTAATGCAAATATTTGACTCTATAAACTGTTTAAGGTCAAATTAGAACATTCGCATGATGAATTTATTTATTTTTTGAGCTGTTGAAGTCATTCCATACGACAAGCCACGTAAATTTATTGCTCTGACGACTTAAAAGCAACGAAATGGTAAAGGATTTTTTGAGGCCTTTTAGCGCATTCCCATCGAAGTACTTGGTTTTTGGTGATGCTGGGATCCCAGGTTCATCTATCCCAGGTCCCAGGTTCCATGTTCCAGCTTCTCTAGAACTTACGTAAAGTTCACTGATCTTTGCCCTGCCTCTCACAAAGATATGTGCAAGCTCTTCCACAAGCCATAGACACAATGTGTATCAAGCACATAGTACTTTTTCACCGGAAGGCACCATGAACCCTCGTCTCGCACCAGAATTGCTGCGAGGTTTCTGACCAATAGGGGGCGCCCGATTCAAGCATCCTGAAGCAACATTGCACAGTTTATGATGATTTTTAGCAGCCGGGAAACACCATTTTTACAGTTAAAAGGTGCTTCTGGTTTAAGCTGAAGTGGGCAGAGCCTGTGAAAGACTGAACTTAAAAAATTGGCTGGTTCACCTGTGGGCTGCAGGTAGCAGCTGACGCTGCTTCTTTGCAGTGGGCGATACGGTATGTCTCTTTCACAGGTTCTTCGGACTTCAGGCTGAGGCTAAAGCTGGAAGTGCTTTTGTAACTGCAAAAAAAGAAATAAATATCCAAACAGTCTGAGCATTAGACTATTAGAGGAAGCATCATTGTGATACTTTATTACCCTGCGCTTGCAAAGCAAAAAGCGGGGCTAAGCATTCGTGTGCATACGTGTGTCATGTGCCGTGTCTGCATTTATAAAAGTAATTTTCTCGGCAACCGTTGGTCCGATTGACATGAAATTTTCACCACAGGAGGGCCTCCTTCTGTAGAATATTTAATTATTATTATGACGTAATAGGTGACGTATACAGGCGTCATCTTGGAAAAAATTCGCAACTCCATATCTCTGAAACCACTCCATGGAAAAAAATTGAGACCTGCCTCATTGTCAACTACTCCCGATGGGGAATAAGATATGTTAATGATGATGTCATCGGTGCCTTCGTTATGACGTCATAATTCGACAAATACAACACTTATCCTTCTGATCATTATTTTAAAAAAATCAGCAACTGTTGGTGTGATGGACACGAAATTTTCACCATAGGAGCACCTCCTCCTTTCGAATGTTTTAATGATAATCATGACGTCATAGGTCATGTGGTACAGGCGCCATCTTGGAAAATCCGAAAAATGTTGCACCTCTATATATCTCCAAAACCGCTGCATGGAAAAAATTGAAACATGGCTCATTGTAAAGAGCTCCATATGGGGACTAGGTGTTGTTAACGATGACGTCATTGGTGCCATAATTATGACGTCATAATTCGACAGGGACAACACTTAGTCTGATCAGTTTGGAATGTATTGAGCGTGATCTATGCAACAATTATATTAGAGAATATAAATTTATTATATCATCGCTCACGTGGTCTGGCAGCCATATTGGATCAAAGGAAAAAAATGTTAAAAAACAGTAGAGTTGGCTCGCAACAAGTTGACTGCGCAGGGTAAGTATTTTATGAATACCATCTAGTTTTTTTTGTTTTTGAAACCTCCCTTTTATTTACCCTCTTATGCTCTGCAGCTCTCACCTGTTGAAACAAGCACCATGGCCTCTGACCTATCACCCCTTTCCCTTACGCTCCCTCCCTGACCATAGTTCTGGAGCAATCCATTTCCAGATGGAGAGACAGTTGGTAGCTACCGAATGTGTAACGGAATTGATCAGTCATCACGGAAAAATCTTCCAGGCATGTACACTCGGTGCACACCACGAGTCGGACACACGTGCAAATGCTTGTTTGTCTCATGGGGGGCGGGGGGGGGGGGCAGCAAATGGGCTGAACTTTTAGAAGACATACTGTACTCATTGAGATTCTTGTTAAGCCAATAAGTTAGACACTGTTACAAAATGTCACTGTGACTTGTAGACAAGGGTCACCTTGACCCCTGATGTAACGCTTCAAAAGTCTCGCTGCCATAGTGTTTCTATTGATTCCTCCGAGTCCTCAGAAGGTTGTGATCATCCTTTAATTGCAGTCGCTTTGTGAAAGCAATTAATCCCGAAAAAGTAATCGTGCGCCTTCCTCGCCAAAAACCATCCAATTTCCTGATTTGAGTAACATTCTCTCCAGATGATTGAGCATTACATCGCTCCAGGGAGATATTCCTACAGAGTTTGCATCAACGCGTGGATTCCTTATCATTATAAAGGACATTTTTTTCCCACTTTGTATGTTTATTATCCCATCGAGCTTTTCCACTTTGTTTCCAAAATTATTAATTTTTATATTTAATTATCACATTTCATACATGTTTGACCCCATGAAATCTATAAAACCCCATCCATACATTCATATATAGTCCCCCTGAAAGGCAGTTGGCACCAGCGTTTCAATGTTTCCATAGCTGAGAGTTCACTCAGGGCAGGTCTATGGTGTTTCAGAAACAGGCCTTAACAAGGATAGGGATTTGGAATTTATCCAGGGTACCAAACACACATGTTCCCGATTGCCCTGAGGATTACGAGACATATCCCATCTTTATGGAATGCACTTTACCAGTGGCGAATATCTTCAGACCAACTATGGTCTGAGGTTCAATGACAATCCTTAAAGGGTCCTTTGGGCCTTGGGAGGCCTTTGTCACACATTGTGACACCTGCAAGAGGAGATTATGACCAACACGAGACACACTGATTCAAATGGTAATAGTGTTGAGGACTGACCAAGGAATGATGTTTCTATGTGCCAGTTTTGATTTTACAATCCTATTAGATTCGACTTCAAACAATTTCCTGAAACTTCCAAATGACTAGCTTTGGCAGATTTCCATTGATTGGCTGTAAAGTTATGATATTATTTATACAGATGGAGTCAAGGTTGGACGAGACTGAATAGAAAGGGAATACAAAACTGTCGCTTATTTTCTCGCATTCGGACTCAAAGTTTGCCTCTTATAGATCACATGATAATAGTATGATTGATTATGGGGGTTCTGCTACTGAAGATTCATCAATAATTACCAGTTGAAACAATTTTTCTGACACCTATTTCCCAGAAATCAACAGTTTTCTGGAACAAATTCCCAGAAATCAACAAAAACAATTTATTCCCAATTTTTTTTTAACTTTCAATGAGTTTCTAAAACACTTTTGTCAATTTATTTTACGCTTTTTAAATGGTTAATAAAATATTATCACAATTCTCTCTTTTAGAGCACATAAAAAAAAATTTTTTTTTGTGTATACAGAATCGAGGCTCGTGAAAGATCTAACATTTATCACACAAACAAATCAAACAGACAAACAAACAAAGTATATAAAAAGGGGAGCGGTCGACAAGATGGGGAGAGAAGGGGAAGCACATAAACACAACATTTGTAAGGGACATCGGGAATGTGTGGGAGGGAGAGGGCCTGGGGGGAGGTGGCGTGGGAAGGGGGGGGGGGGGGGGGTGGGAGAAGTATAAACACAAGGACACCAAGGACTTCCAGGAAAGAAGTTGGTATTTCAAAAAAGTGGATTTAGGGTGAAATTAGCGGGGGTAGAAAAGATCAAGGTTTTGGATGGGGGAAGACAAGAGATGGTGGTGAACAGCTGTTTTAAAGACCTAGAGGGAGGAGTGGGATTGAAGAGAGAAATTTGCCCATTTTTTTGCCCATTTGCCCATTGCCCATTTTCACAATTTGTTTCGTATCACCAAAAATGAAAAATTTTCTATAATTATCAAATTACACAATACTATAGTATTGTGTAATTTGATAATTATAGAAAAAAATTTTTTCTCTCTAGGCGCTAGGGCTCTTACTAATTATTACTCTCTAGGCGCTAGGGCAAATTGGTCCAGAAAAAACGGACACATTTTCACTTCATTCATTCAGTTTGCCTCGTTCCCTTCCTCTTTTTGATTGTGTTGGCTGGTTTCCCAGAATAAGCTGCTAAACAGCTTCCTTGCCTTAGGCTGGCACATATTCACATGACAGTTGGAGATTACTAATGGCTCACTCAAAGGAAACAGATGGGATTTTTAAACTTTATTTTTAAACAAAATACTGCACTAAATACAGTGAGAAAAAAAACTCTTTCAAATTTTCATTTTAAATAATAATTTTACAATATAAATAAGGTTAACAACCCACTGTGATGCCTAATTGGGGGTCATAATGGGTTGGGGAATGTGCTGGGATTGGGTTGATTGATTGAGCATCTCCATCTCCTCTGAAATGTCCCAAATATAGCACAGCGCTTCAAAAGAGCGTCTCTTAATTGTCCAGATTCAATTTTATCCGGTAAGTATGTGGAGCTAGAACCTCCCCAGATGTGAGAGCGGTACTCTACACAAGAATGAATAAATTATATAGTTGAAGCAACTGTTTAGAGGAGAAGAATCTTTGACATCTGAACAAGCCTACCAGTTTCTTCGAGGCAGATTTAGCTATTTGTGTAATGTGTGGACTCCAGGATAAATTTGAAGTTAGGGTAAAACCTAGTAGGTTTATTGAATCGCATGGTCTAATTGTGCAGCTTTCAAAGGAGATTGGACAGTTGAGAGGAGTTTTAGAGAGAGAGAGATGGGAAGAAATTGAGTTGTAGAAGCATTTAATTTAACCTGATTACATTTTCCCCACTGGGAAATTTTGTGCAAATCCGAATTTAAAGAGGTGGCTGTGATCAAACGAGATGTAGATCGAGTGAGGGAAGATGGGGCAGATGGGAAAAAAAAACATGGAGGAATGTAATGTCATCAGCATACGAGTGCATTTGGTTATTTGTAGAAGAAAGAAGGTCATTGATAAAGAAAAGGAAGAGTGTTGGAGACAGGACAGAACCCTGAGGGACACCGCTGTTGATAGGGAAGGAGGGAGATGTTGAGCCATGGACAATTACAGAGATAGAGCGGTCAGAGAGAAAGCTCGATATGAGAGAGCAGAGTGAAAGAGAAAAGCCGAAAGAGGGAAGCTTGGATATCAGACCCCGATGCCAAACTCTGTCAAAGACTTTTGAGATATCAAGGCCGACAACAAAGGATTCCCCAAAGTTTCTCAGAGAAGAGGCCCAGACATTCGTAATGTAAGAAAGGATATCACCGGTAGATCTCGCCTTGCAAAAGCCATATTGATGGTCAGATAGAAGACTGTGAGATTATACAGTTCAAATCTCTTCAAACACCAATCATGTAACCATGTACAAAGAATGTTTACACTTCGCTGTTATGTTGTATGTATGAATATATCGCACTGCTCTCTTGGAATACCTTAACATCGTGAATATAAATGTATACGATTCATCTCGTGCAAACAACGTGAGTCATCATCCTCTGAATCAGTCGGTTGAATGAACACCCTAACCTTTCAGTGTCTGCCGTCTCCTGTACACTTACAGGCAATACGTTTTCTGAGATCACTTCCACCAAAAGTTTGTCAGATATTTCTGAGATCAGTTTACAGAATTCCTGGTCATATTCTGTCTGAATGCCAACATAACCTATGGCTTCCTGTTCGTGAACTCATAGTACATGATATCGGAAGTCTGCCACAAACATATTGTTGCGAATATGGAATTTGACCTCCATATCCGCTTGTAAATATTCCCCTATCTTCTCCGATACTCCCCAACTCTCCCCTTACCCCATTCCCTAGTCCCATTGTCTGTAAACAACACCCATTAGAGCCGATCTTCCCCTTCATTCCCCCATTAAATGTCGTGCCCAGGTCCCCCGCACCACACGTAGACAATTATAGGACATCTTGCTAGTTATTCTTAATCTATGTCAGTTAAGGACTTGTTTCCATTAATTATGACTCTTCGTTGCACCAGAATGTGATGATATGGCACCAGTAGGAGTTTAGGACCTTCCCATACCTCCCCGCATCTCTTCCCATCATCTCAAGCTCCAACAACAACCACAACAACAGCGGCTTTGCGTCCTCACTCCGGCTCGGTTGGCCGCCATTGAACATGTGCTCGACGGGGTTACCCAGAAGGGGGCTCCCTGTCGGCCCCTCGTCAAGGGCGGAGCCGGTAACCCCCGCACCCAATGAGAAGCCATGGGCCGATGCCATATGGGGCGGAGCTAACGAGCGAGGGCGTGACTCCCCGCCGAATATACGCGGCCCCGCGCCGGACGTGACGTCAGATGCGCCCCGAGCTTGGAAGGACAAGACGCCACCCTCCCGAGCGCTGAGCGACCTCCCCGGCATCTCCACCAAAGTCGCGACCCACGAGCGCTGAGCGACCTCCCCGCATCTGCTGGACACCACCGTACGTGATTCTGTCCCTGAGCCAGGTGCACCTGAGCCATCGACTGCCGCTTTCCTTGCCATCAAATCCCGTGTGAGTCAGCGTTGTCCCGTTTATCTGTGGTCTGTCTAGGGTTAATATAAGAGTGTGTCTAAGTGCCTGTCTTCCTGTAATATACCTCTAGCCCCTGTAATCTAACCTTTTTCCGTACGAATATACTTGAGAATCGAAACCCTGGTGTCGTATTGTGTCATTATAACCCAGCCGGGTGTCTTCTCTTTCCTATTGAGCCAGCGTAGCGCGATTAGTCAACATTCGGGCACAATCGGGTAACTTGTACGGATACGGCGGCCATCCCGCTCGGCCCACCATACCATCAAAGTCGTATCTGTAACAATTGGTGTCGAGGAGTGGAATTCGAACCCGGGACTAAATTAGTTAGGCCCAAATTTTGGGAGGGAAAATCGATTCGGAGCGCGTTTCCCGCGCGAAATTATAACGGCGAAATTTCAATTTGTTTTACGAAAATAAAAAAATAAAAACCGAATTTTGAAAGTCGCGCTATGGCGGATCAAGACGGCTGGGGTCCGGTAGGGGAGAGTGAAGCAGGGTCGGTCCAGGACCAAATTGAGGGACATGAGGGACATGAGGAGAGCGAAACAGCGGGGGTAGCAGACGCGCGAAATTGCGCCTCGCACATAGCTACGGCGGCCGCACCCGCTGCACAAGTGGGAGGGATGGCCCAGATGCAGGTCCTCATGGAGCAATTTATGGCGCAAATGCAGGCGTCCCTCAAACTGCAGAGTAACCAATTGGGGAACCGGATGGATGCTCAGAGTGAGCAAATGAGGGTTGATAGTGGGCGAATGGAGGGCCAAATGGGGGTAATGGGAAACCAAATGGGGGTAATGAGGGACGAAGCGAGGGGTACCAGTGAGAAGTTAGACAATAATTTTGAGGAGTTAGACAAGAAAATTGCGAAGTTAGACAATAATTTTGAGGAGTTAGACAACGGGATAAAAGAAGTAAAGAATGGGTTAACGGGGGTAGAAAATAGAATGGCTGCCCAGGAGAATCAGATAGAGGGAGTGAAAAATGGGTTAGAGGGGTTAGAAAACAGTATGGAAGGCAAATTGAGGGACATGAGGGACCAAGCGGAAAGGGAAGTTAAACAAATGGAGCAGCAGATAGAGGGGGTCAGAATGGGGGTAGAAACCAAACTGGATGCTCACAGGGAGGAAATGGAGCAGATGAGGGTGGCATCTGGGCAGGAGATGCAAGTGATGGGAGAGGAGATCAGAGGAGGAGTGAGTGAGGAGGTCGGAGGAGTGCGCGAGGAGGTGAGGCACTGTAAGGAGCGCATGGAGAAAGAGGTGAGAAAGGGGACTGTAAAATTGCAAGGTGGTATAGAGGAGTTGACGCTGGGAGTAGAACAACTGACAGTGGGACAAAAGGAGTTAGTGGAGCAGGTTCAAAGGAACACTGCGGTATTAGGAGGTTTAAAAGCGACACAAAACGACATAAAAAACGACTTGATAGCGACAAAGAGGGAATGTCAGATGGTACGTGAGGGACTGACAACGAGGTTGGACGAGGTGATAGAGGTAATGGAGACGAAGGACCGGCAGGTGAGGACGCACATGGAAACGGTCAAGGTAGCCTTAGAGGATGAGCTTGAGGAGACGTACCGGGGAATAAAAGAGGTGAAGCACAAATTAGAAGAAGTGGAAGAAGGGATGAGCGAAATTAAGAAGCGACGGAGAGGGGATAAGAAAGAGATAAAAGAGGAGATAAAAGAATTGGTCCAAAGTCTGTGTTTGGATCGTGATGATGTGCTCATTAACCGGATGAGGGATTCGCAGGTGATGGAGCAGAAGCGAAGAGGAAGAGGACCCGGTGTAAGTGGTGACCAATATGGTCGTGCGTATGATGCGCCAGGTGATTTAAGAGGCTTTGGGGTCGAGATAGACCCGGGTGTTCGTGAGAGGCCGTTGGTGAAGTGTGCGACAGGTCTGGTGTGCGAAAATGGAGGTGTGCGAGAAAGTCCGACTCTGGGGTGTGTGAGGAAAAAGTGCGTGCCAAGGAGTGAGTGTGCTGGCGAGAGTGAGTCGGTCGTAGCGCGTGTGCGAGGGAGCACGTGGAAGCGCGGGGTGGTGAGTGTTACAGAGGGTGTGACGGGAGAGTGTGCGCGAGAAAGGTGTGTGACGGACAGGTGCATGAGGAAAGAGTGCGCTGTCAGAAGTAAGGAAGAGTGTCCACCTGTGGTGAGTGTTACAGAGGGTGTAACGGGAGAGTGTGCGCGAGAAAGGTGTGTGATGGACAGGTACATGGGGAAAGAGTGCGCTGTCAAAGGCAAGGAAGAATGCACACCTGTGGTAAGTGTTGCAGAGGGTGTGACGGGAGAGTGTGCGCGAGAAAGGTGTGTGACGGACAGGTGCATGGGGAAAGAGTGCGCTGTCAAGAGTAAGGGTGAGTGCGCTGTCAGGAATGGAGGTGAAAGTAGTGAGAGTGACATGGAGCGTGAGTTAGTTGTGACAGGTGAGCGAGGATGTACACCTGGGATGGAAGGATGCACACCTGGAATGGTAGAGCGTGAGTGGGAATGCACGCTGGAGTTGGTGGTGAGGCACGTGGTTGGGTGTGCGAATGAGGGCACACCTGTGATTGTCACAGAGGAGGTGACAGAGGAGGGGGCGCGAAGCGGTGTGTTGGTGAGGTGTGCTACCAACGAATGTGTGCCAAAGTGTTCGGTGGTCAGGTGTGTGACCAAGGCTGTGAGTGGAATGGGTGTACCTGGGTGTGTAAGGAACGGTACAAGGAGAATGGGAACAGCTGCATGTATGAGCAAGGAACGGGCTGCGGGGTGTAAGCATGCAGGTGAAGCATCGACGTTACACGGGTTAAAGGTCAGGTCGACTTTTAGCCGAAGCGGGTCCTCGGTGCGTGCCGGGCTTCGCGTGCCGCGAGAACCAGCGGGGATCCGAGCCACGGCGGGTTCGAAAGAACCGCCGTGCGCGACCCACGCTGGGCCTCGCTTTGAACGGCCGCGTCCAGGCTCCACTAGGCGGAGCTGGCAGCCCGATAGAAAGGGTCGTCATGGCGACCACTTTTTGGTGAGACGTGCCGGCAGGTCGAGATCGGGGCATTGGATGGCTCCACGCCGAGGTGATGCGTGGGATCTCGGCCCGGGTAAGCCCCCGTCCCTGCACCGAATGCGGGACGCATCCAGCCGCTGGCACAAAACAACCAGCATCCATTGCTTGGCTTTACGAAGCCGGGCTTTGGACAGGGATTGGCGCACCGAGAGGTATTAGTGAGTCGACTGGGTGATGAGGTTAGTGTTTTGGACCCAAAATTGGAGAAAAACAAAATTTGATGATTGGCAAGGGATTGGCAGTAGTGATTGGCAGATGATGGGCAGTGATTGGCAAATTTTTAATTTGTTGAAATTTGATGTGCAAAATTGGTAGTGAGAGACCCCCGATGTGGTGGGATGGCATCCCTGCCACCCTTCCCATGAGGTGGGGCAAAGGAGCAATAGATTATGGGATGTATGGCAGTGAAAACTAGCCCGGGTGGGTTAGGTTATATTGTAGGGATCTAGAAGAGATTGACATTAGGTAACGTTAAGGTTAGTTAGTGACTGATACCTGTAGTGGGGACGCAGGTAGATTAGTGTGGATGATAATGACGTGGGAGCGCAATAGTTTAAAGGGACGACTGGGAAGCGCAAGTTTCAGAAGGGAGTAGTTAGCTGAGATGATGCCGTGTTTGTGAGAATTGAACAGGTGTGATTGCACAGGGGTGCAACTGGACAGGTGTGTGGAGCAGTGTATGAGTAGTGAGTGTGTGGATCAGCGCGAATGCGCTTGGGGAGAGAAGGGTGCAGGTGGCACCAGGTGTGAGAGCACAGGTGTGCAGGTACAGGTGTGTGGAGAGAGTTGGAGTGAGTGGTACGGAGTGGTGTGCATGGTGCGAAGGTGTGGATGGGGGAAGAGTGGACCCCTTTCACGAGCACCCGGGGCGGGTAGTGTAAGTGTTAGGTAGAGGGTACAGGTAAATTGTGGTTGGATATTGGCATTTGTGGTGCGGTTGCAGAATGGTGTTGTGGATGGGTGCATTAGTGTTGTGGAAATGGCTGGGCGTGTAGCCTGTTAGTGTGTGTAGTTGGTTGGGCACTCCACCACTGTGAGGATGTCGGCCAGGTGAGGCCGCAGGTGGGCTCTGGGAGCCGGTAGTTGTGAGTGGGTGCCTGAGGATCCCGGGTGTGGATCGGGCAGCCCAGTGCCAGAGAGGGCACGGAGTGGGGAGAGAGCCAGAGGGCCTTCCCCTGGTAGTTAGGTTAGGGTAAGGAGCAGGTAAGCTCGGAGGCAACTGCAGTGGTGGAGGTGTGCAGGTGGGTAGACCCACTGGGAGAGGTGCACGTCGCAGCCCAGAAATTGTACGAGGGCACCGGGAGATGAATCGGGGGAGTGAGACCCCAAATTGAAGAGCACCACAGTTTGGCCAATGGGAATTGGTTTTTAGAACCCATAGTGTAAGAGGGCCAATGGTTTGGCCGGAGAAAGACCCCGGGTAGTGTAAAGTTGTTAAAGTCATTTAGGAGATAGTTAGGATTGATGAACCTGTCGCACCATACGCAGCCACTTACCTGTGGTGATGATGATGATGACTCCACACCTGTGTTTTCTTTGTTTTGTGCAGGAAATGAGATTGCTGTGGATTTGTGAGACGCATCACGACGTGGATGAGACATTGGGGTGATTCCATCTCTCCCTCCCTAGGAGGGACTGATGATGAATTGGTGATGGCAAATTTTGATGTGCAGTTGGAGATGGCAAATTTTGATGAGAGTTGAAAATGGCAAATTTGATTGGTTAGGAGGGAGAGAAGACGAATTTGGTTTATGGGAGGAACGGGGAAGACAGTAGGGATGTTTGTGGATTTGTAAAGTAGATGTTTATGGGTAGTGTTGTGTTTTGTTGATACGGTAAGGGGTAAGGGAGGGGCCATGTAGGTTACCTGGTGGGGGGGGCGTACGGTAGGAACGTACCTGTCTCACCTGGTTCCCATGTGCCCCCAGTGTGCATCACCTTGCATTGCGTGCACTTTTGCGCCCTTACCACCTTACTCACTTGTCTGCTTCTTTTGTCTCCCACCTCCGAGGATCTGGCTTTGGGGTAGAGAGAGAGGAGAGAGAGGTGCTGGCTGCGCAGTTGTGGGCCTGCACTTTCGCTGTTCGCTGCCTGGATCGGTACACCATATGGACCGCAATGTTTGTGGCCACCCACAATGGACCGCAGTTCGTTTGCGGCCAAGCACCACCCGGGGATGGACCTATGGATCAACGTGGCACCTATGCCATACAGGTGAACCACTAATAGTTAACACCACCAAGTGCACCACAAGAAGAGCAAGAGACACCTGCAGGGTTAGGGGTTGTTGAAGTTATTTTTATTCCAATGAACAATGGTGACTGCACCGATTGGTGGTGGGGTGGTGCTGTTGATGCTTGGGAAAGGGTGCTCTGCACGTTATTAAAGGCCGTCGGCCACAGAGCACTCGTGGGTTGGTGTATCGATGTTGGCAAGCGCGCTCTCTCTATGCATAACATCTGCATGTGTTCCTCCAAAGACAGGTCCTGGATCGTAGTGTAAATATCAGCGTAGTCTTGTAAATAATGCTCCCTACCGGCTGTATGTGTAGTTTGCGAATTCTTTCCGGATTCGGTTATCCTGTGGGTGTGTTTCTGTGAGGAGAAGGGTGCAACGTCGCAGGGGGACATATTTACTCATTTGTGAATATCTGTAAAACTGTCGCACTCAGGGTAGAGTTAATAGTAGAGGGAACTACATTGCGTGCCACACTAAAGTAGGTAAAAATTTATCGGGTCGGGACGCCCCGAGGGTAGAGAAGGGTGCAATGTTGCGAATATGGAATTTGACCTCCATATCCGCTTGTAAATATTCCCCTATCTTCTCCGATACTCCCCAACTCTCCCCTTACCCCATTCCCTAGTCCCATTGTCTGTAAACAACACCCATTAGAGCCGATCTTCCCCTTCATTCCCCCATTAAATGTCGTGCCCAGGTCCCCCGCACCACACGTAGACAATTATAGGACATCTTGCTAGTTATTCTTAATCTATGTCAGTTAAGGACTTGTTTCCATTAATTATGACTCTTCGTTGCACCAGAATGTGATGATATGGCACCAGTAGGAGTTTAGGACCTTCCCATACCTCCCCGCATCTCTTCCCATCATCTCAAGCTCCAACAACAACCACAACAACAGCGGCTTTGCGTCCTCACTCCGGCTCGGTTGGCCGCCATTGAACATGTGCTCGACGGGGTTACCCAGAAGGGGGCTCCCTGTCGGCCCCTCGTCAAGGGCGGAGCCGGTAACCCCCGCACCCAATGAGAAGCCATGGGCCGATGCCATATGGGGCGGAGCTAACGAGCGAGGGCGTGACTCCCCGCCGAATATACGCGGCCCCGCGCCGGACGTGACGTCAGATGCGCCCCGAGCTTGGAAGGACAAGACGCCACCCTCCCGAGCGCTGAGCGACCTCCCCGGCATCTCCACCAAAGTCGCGACCCACGAGCGCTGAGCGACCTCCCCGCATCTGCTGGACACCACCGTACGTGATTCTGTCCCTGAGCCAGGTGCACCTGAGCCATCGACTGCCGCTTTCCTTGCCATCAAATCCCGTGTGAGTCAGCGTTGTCCCGTTTATCTGTGGTCTGTCTAGGGTTAATATAAGAGTGTGTCTAAGTGCCTGTCTTCCTGTAATATACCTCTAGCCCCTGTAATCTAACCTTTTTCCGTACGAATATACTTGAGAATCGAAACCCTGGTGTCGTATTGTGTCATTATAACCCAGCCGGGTGTCTTCTCTTTCCTATTGAGCCAGCGTAGCGCGATTAGTCAACATTCGGGCACAATCGGGTAACTTGTACGGATACGGCGGCCATCCCGCTCGGCCCACCATACCATCAAAGTCGTATCTGTAACAATATTTATATGGCCTTCACCATATCCATCCCATGTATTATATCAAGTATTTTCCAATGATCTACTTTTGCTCTTCTGTGAATAGCTGTTTGACTGTTCTGTGTCAATGAGTGTAATTCCTTTTTTTTCCTTTTACACCGCGCTGCTTTTCACACCTGCAGTGAGCACATGTCTGCCCTTGTTTTGGATATTTGCATTTACGGATTGCATTCCGATGGTTCTGTGATTTTTTTCCAGTGTATCAGCTTCGATGTCTGTTGGCACGCAAAATTTCACCTTTCTACGTGTTGCGCAGAAGGTACCAAATATCAGCCAGTCAGTGAGTGGTTAGAATAAGTTTTATATAATACTGGTATAAATCCCGTCAAAAATGACGGGTTGGAACAGTTTTTGACGGTACAGCCACGTGAGCATGCCAAAGTCTGAAGTCTGGGCCTAGTGTCAGGTGTGCTTATATCATCTTTATTTGTTAGACATCCTACAGACGTAAATGAACACTCGTTTTACTCTGCGCGCATTGCACATCACGTGCAGCAAATTTCACCTCCCTGTGCCTTGTATTTATTGTGATTTAAAAAAATACCGCTCTGTACACCGACCTTGAGGCTCAGTTTGCAAGCCACTGTCTACAATTCCAATGTAACAGGCATAATTACTCTTCTTTTGGGTCTTCGGAGTCCTTGGGGTCTTTTATGTCCTTGGGGTCTTTTGTGTCCTCTGGGTCTTTTGGGTCTTCAGCATCTTTTGTGTCTTTTGTGTCTTCTGGTTCATCGGTGTCTTTTGGGTCATTTGAGTCTTTTGCGTCCTCTAGGTCTTTTGAGTCATTCCAGTATTTTGGGTCCTTAATCTGGATCTTTGGGATATTTAAGGGTCTTCGGGGTATTTTGTGTCTTAGGGGTAATTTGGGGTCTACTTGGTCCTCAGGGTCTTTAAGGGGCTCTGGGGTCTTTTCAGTCTTTTGGATTATTTCAGTCTTTGGAGTCCTTGGGGTCTTTAAGGGTATACAGGGTATTTTCTGTCTTCTGGGTCTTTTCGGTCTTCGGGGTTTTTTGGGTCTTCTTAGATGGTGGTGAACAGCTGTTTTAAAGACCTGGAGGGAGGAGTGGGATTGAAGAGAGTGAGGGAGTTTGTTCCAGAGGTGGGAAAAATGAGGAATGAAAGAGTGAAGGTGAGCAGAGAGTCTTGATTTTGGAAGTTTAACCATAAGAGGGTTGCTGGCAGATCTTGTGCGACCTGAAGGAATATTGGGGGGACAGAGCACAGAGAGAGCTGGGGGAGCAAGGCCGGAGAGGAGTCGGTAGAAGACAGAAAGACCACCAACCTGCCTGCGGTGAGTAAGTGAAAGGCCCTCGGAATCAGCTTAATCGCGGGAGATTCCAATGATTCTGAATGCTTTGGTTTCAACAGTGTGAAGCCGAGCTAGGTGTGAGACAGGAGCACCAGCCCAGAGGGGAGAGCAGTACTCCATCAAGCTGCGGAGCTCAGGTGTGTCAAGGAAGTACTTCGCATGAGGGAGGATTACCAGTCGGCGACTGGCTTTGGAGGTCAGCTTGGAAATGTGGTTTCCCCAAGAAAGATCATGGCAAATAGTGAGACCCAAAAGCTTGAGTGACAGAACTTATTGGAGAGGATTGTTGAGAAAATAGATGGGAGGGTTGTCCAGTCGGTCTTTTCAGAGAGATATAGTGAGAGCTACAGTAATTTTTCATGTAAATACGGCAAAAGTTATAAAATAAGAGGAGCAAGAGGCATTTGTTAGTGAGCATTGCCGAGAAACCACTTCCAGTGTTAGCTCTATTATATTGGGTCACATGACCAGCACTGAGCAAACCGAGGCTGCACTGGCCAACTTTTATTTACGGACATTTTCGTTTGTGGCGATTCTGATGGGGTTGTGATTTTTCCCTGTGATATCGGCGTTAAGTTGCATCAGCATGAGAAATTTCAGGTTTGAACCCCACTTATAAAGTACTAAACACTTGTGTTCTACTCCACCTAGAAGGTACGAAACATTTATGAGTCAGTGGGTGAGTGGTTAGAAAGAGTTTTATATTGTTCTAGACGTCAGACGTGTCTCAGTTGCCCGGTATGAATACATGATACCTTACTCCAATGCACACCTGAGCCAATTAGGCGATAGGTTATTCAGTGTCCAATGTCCGTTCACACTATCAATCCGAGCAAAATCGCCGGACACAGGCACGGTCTCGTATTGGGCGCTACTCGCCTGAACCGAATCTGTCCTTTCATGGATGCTCATAACTCAGCTAGTAATCAGAGACACTCGAATCACTCAGAGACCAAGTAATTTTATAATGGTGTACTGAGAACAACACGGCGCGGGAATACAAAAGAGAAGCAATACAATGATTAAACCTCACGAACTGAATATGCGTCCCTGAGCCAACGAACAAATGGCAGATTCCTTAATTAATTAAACCTTAAGGCCTCAGACACACCTAGGTAGATAGACAAGGGAATAACTGGACTGAAATGAAAATACTGCAGACTGCTTCCGACAGGGTGTGGCTTGCTCAAGGTGGAGATTTGGCCTGGCAGAAGCTGCTCATGCTGCAGATCGAAACCGGCTTGGGTTATTAGGCTGTAGCAGGAAGATGCTTGGCTGTGGAGAAACCTCCTTGTAGCTCGCGGGCGGCTCCTAAGGAAATCCTGTGTATCTGGAAATTGCAAAAAGACAAGTTTCCGAGAAACCAGCTGAAACTGATTTTTGGTCTAGAAAACTAATTTTGATCGATTTCTGGGAATAATCTCAGAAAATTGGTAGTTATTGATAAAGTGTCTCTGAAGTGCTTTGCCCCAGAACCTCCATAATCATACTAATCATGATCTTCCTGGTAATCTGAAACAAGATTAACACAGCCTAGGCCTGCAGTTGATTTGAGTGGAGATGTGAAACACAGAGGATACTATTGTTTCACACAGGTTCCTCAGGACCTTATTGCAGTGGAATCGTCTTATCAGTACGAAGTCGTCCCAAGCGGATCAGCTGCAGTTCCATTTCTGCAGAAACTGAACTACCAGCTCGAGCAGAAGCTGAACGCATTGCCCCATCAGGTCCAGAGCTCAGGGTGGAAGACCGTGGCAAGCCCTCCTGGCACCCAACTCGCCTACAAGACGGTACAACCCAATGGTGGTGGAATGGACATAGCGAGCCACATTATGCGTTTGCAAAGCATATGGAATTGTCTGCACGACCAAAAATGATTGTGCTAGCAGATTGAACGATAGTATTCTTGTATATTAACGTGATTACTTCATTACCTCCGCCACCAAAGGTGGATGGAGGTTATGTTTTCACCTCTGTCTGTTTGTTTGTTTGTTTGTGAACAAGATATATCAAAAAGTTGTGGACGGATTCGGACGAAATTTGGCAGTGATGTAGCATATGTGACAAGGACGCAATGATTAGATTTTGGTGAAGATCCGGATTCGGATCCGGCTACTATAATTTTTAAGTGATTCTTCACCATTGGGAGATCCTGGGTCATCCTGGGATCCTGGGATCCTGGGTTCGAATCCCGGTCGATCGCTGAATTAACGCCAGGGGGGTTGACTCAGCCTGTCATCCTTCCGAGGTCGGCTAATTGAGTACCAGTTCACTGGTAATTCCCTGTTTGTCGTTGAAGGCGGCAAAAAGGGTTGGCGTCAGGAAGGGCATCCGGCCGTAAAACATTGCTTCAAAAAGGGGACCAAAAAACAACAACAACCACGGTCCCCGAAAAGGCCAACCCCCGCTTTGCGGGGAAAAATGGCCTCTAAACGGTGGTTCTTCACCATTGGGAGATCGGGCCAAAAACTATACATAGCAGGATATCCCAAAAAGCTATTGATGGATTTGGACGAAATTTGGTGGACCGGTTGGGTGTCTGACAAGGACAATTCGATTCGATTTTGGTGAAGATCTGAATATGGATTCGGATATGAGAATTATTTAATTTCTTAAGTGATTCTTCACCATTGAGTGATATGGCCAACCAGGTGGAGGTATGCTCGCTACTGAGTGCCGTTCTGGTTTGTTTTGTTTACCAAGCCGAAGCTCTCCTTACCTTTTGTCTTAGGTAGACGATGGTTGTCCTTTACGTCTATGGCGTGCAAGCCTGGAGCTAAACACAAGCCCGCTGGAAGCTTTGACTCGAGTGAAAGATGGCCGGCGCTTGTGGGAACCTCGGCTGATCACAGAGGAAACCACGAGAGATCATGGGGACTGCTCAGAAATATATCGCTACGTCATCGAGGACCTTCCTCCGAGACCACCTGCAGAATATCTACTGTGCCGGTAAAGGAAGCGAGGCGGCAGACTTCATTGTTATCCTAACCCCTGTTTGTTTGTTTGTGAACAAAATATGTCAAAAAGTTGTGGACGGATTCGGACGAAATTTGGCAGAGATGTAGCGTATGTGACAAGGACGAAATGATTAGATTTTGGTGAAGATCCGGATTCGGATCCGGCTACTAGAATTTTAAAGTGATTCTTCACCATTGGGAGATCGGGCCAAAAACGATACAAAGCAGGATTTCTCAAAAAGTTGTGGACGGATGATTTTGATTGAATGTGACTCTGTATTGTGATTTTCTGGTCTACTCTGGGATACAAAACGTAAACTGTTCACCTGGCGGAGGTATGCTCTCTACTGAGTGCCGTTATAGTTGGTTCCTTTGATTATGTGCTTGTGAAGGTCAACATCTCTCCAGCTATTTATTCCCAGGGAACAGATTCAGCGCTGGCGAGTCTGGCAGTTCACTCAAGGAAACTTTCAATCAGCCATTGTACTTCAGGACTGGTCTCCTATGTCTACCGCCTCTGATATTAACTCAGCCTGGGAATTCTTCCATATAAAACTGCTCTCCCTTATGTACAGGTTCATCCCATCTCGCCTTCAGTTATCCTACTCTTCTTCCCGACCATTGTGCACTGAATCTTGTCGTGAAACAGTCGTCTTAAACTTTAAAGCAACTTTCCTTTCTCCTTGAGATCAGGCGCGTCTCTCTAGACGCATCTCGAGCTTTCAATACAGTCTGGCATCCCGCCTTGCTCTCCAAACTCTCTGCCTAAGACATCCAAGGCTAGCTCCAGACTTGGCTTACTGACTTCCGCTACACTCGTAGCCAATGTGTGGCTCTCACCAGGATCCTTTGATATCCTCTCCCTGTGATGGACGGAGCGCCATAGTTATGGACCCAGTCCTGTTCCTAATCTTCATCAATGATCTCTCTGAAAATCCTCTTTATCTCTTTGCTGATGACTCCATCCTCTTACGTAACCGCCCCCATCCTTCAGATAGGTGGGCAGCAGGCACTTCCCTCTCTGCAGACTCTGATTGAATCACGAGCTGGTCAAACACTTGGAATATGTCTTTCAATCCTGACAAATCTCACACTATCACTCTCTCTCTCTACGAAAGGACCATCTGGCAAACCTTCACATCTACTTCCTAAGGAATCCTCTTGAAATCCAGTCATTCAAACGTTTGGGCCTCACTATCAGCCATGATCCTTCTTAGTAAATCACATTTGTAAGTTGGCCTCCAAAGGCAGTCACTGGTTGGGCATTTTCTGCTAAGAAAGGTCCGACCTTGGCACACCTGACCTCATATCCACCAACAAGGACTTCAAAAGCAACATGGAGTAATGCTCTCCCCTCTAGGCTGGAGCCCCTGCCTCATACCTAGCTCAGATTGACGCTGTAGAAACCAAGGCCTTCAAGATCATTGGAATCTCCAGTGAAGAAGCTGAGTCTCTGGGCCTAGGTCGGTGGTCTCTCTGTCTTCTACCACCTCCTTTCTGGTGTTGGACCTTCTGCTCTTTCCATGCTGTCTCCCCCGAGGTTTCTGCAGGCATACACGGTCCACCAGCAACTTCCTTCTGGTGAAACTCCCAAAATCCAGAATCACTGCTCACCTCCACTCATGTGTTCTTCTTTCCTACTGCCTGTGGAATCAACTTCCAGATTCCCTTCGATCTCATTCTTCCCTCCAGGTCTTCAACACAGCTGTTCACCACCATCTCCATCTGAAACCATGATCTTTTCAACCCCCATTAATCCTCCCCAAGTCCACATCTTTCCACCTTTCCTGTTTTTCCTTCCTCAGACTTTGCTTCTGTATCCTTGCTCACCCTTTACAGTTTGTGTCCTCCCCTCGTCCTCATTCTTCCTCATATCCCTTATCTTCGAAGTCTCTCTCTATTTTGTCCCTCAACCCCACTGTTGTGTATTTTCCCCCTCTCCTTCTGCTGTTCATTTTGCTCTGATATGTCCTGATCCTTTCTACGTTCTAGTTCCTCCACGATCCTCGACTCTATATAATAAAAAAATAAAAGGGAAATGTTAATGACAAATTATCATTTTTTCCACATATTAATCTATTTACAAACAATAAAACTACAGTTAAATGCTTGATTAAACACTTTATTTTTCCTGCACCACCTTAAGTGATTGTTTAATGTTCACTATCAGGGACCTGCAGAACTAAAACCCTTCCTTTTTTGGGTGGTGTATAGGCAATGAAGCGCTGCCTTGCATGCTTCCGGATGTTTATGGTTTAGCGATGTAAAGGTAGGGCATGGCGATTGTGAATATGACAGGTCCGACAATGTGTTTGGCCTGAAGTGCATGAAAATCAAAATGCCAGTGGGTGGAGTCAACCTTCATACGAATGATGTCATTGTGGGTGGAGTCAGATCAGCTGTCCAACCAATGAGTGGAAAGAGATAAACAGACGGACAGAAAACTGTCTCTACTTTAATATACAGATGAACTAATCCATTATCCATTGCATGTTATATCATACTAAAATACGCCATTTGTGTCTGTCTAATGAATTTTTGACGCCAATACATTCTGTCGTTACTTATCCAATCTCAACCAAACTTGACAGGATGACCAAGGGTTACATAATGAAGGTTGTAGCGCATTCATTTGCCCCCCTCCCCAAGGGGGTTTCCCCCCTCCGAGCGGGTTTTCTCCGCCATTGCCGTCAATGGGTTGCGTGTTGAGGTGTATATAAATGTTAAATTAGCTTTATCGTGGCATATTTCCAAAGATAAAGATTTATCGTGGCGTTTTTCCAAAGACGCTTTTAATAACAAAATTAATGATAATCGCATATTGTTAATGTTATTACAAAACAATAATATGACCCTACTGCAAAGCCGCAATGAGCCGGTGAAGCCAAATCCTCTTTTGAACTTTTTCGCAATTGTTTATGCATACTTCCGCATCCGCAAGATGGCGGCCTCCATGGAGCGATTTGGTGCGTCAAAGCTTCGAGATTCTCAAAGGATCCAGCAAAATCTGGCTTTTCAACATAATACGCGTTCATTCACAACACCGGCTTCGCCAGCTACTAGTACCGACTGCAAAGCCGCAATGAGCCGGCGAAGCCAAAACCTCTTGCCACTATTTTACCCATCACCATGGCATCAGTAGGTTAGGTAGTTGGTAGTAGGTAGGTAGGTAGTTGGTAGTAGGTAGGTAGGTAGTTGGTAGTAGGTAGGTGTAGTAGGTACCGTACCTGGTAAGACTTAGTAAAAGAGAAGAGCAGACAGTCCTCCCCAATGGCAATACCTGCATACAATAAATGTCACAAGAAGCTTAAGGAAGTAACTATACGATGTGCTAGCTTAAGGCCTATTTTTAACTGGGCTTAACATACGTTTTCACAGTAAGTGTGTAGTCTTCTAACTTCAGTCGCTGTCAGGCGCCAGGGCTGGTTCTCTGACTCTCCGGGCACGGCAGCTTCCTCCACCAGAAGACGTTAGCTTGCAGTGATTAATTCGGTGAATTCCGTCTCAACTTCGGATATTTCCGGCCGTGAAAAACTATCCGTATTTCTAAACTAAATATGTAAACCGCTTATACCGTATTTCTGGCCGTGAAAAACTATCCCATACGGCCGCGAGATTTCTAAAAAATAATTCTTCGTCAATTTTAGAATATTTGACGCCGTTTTCACCCTCCGAAACGCGTAATAATATTTTTTCAAATGCTCGAATCTCATTGGTTCTGGTGTTTGATGACGATTTTCGTTGAAGATAACGAGGTTGGTCTTAACGTATTTTAATTACTAATTAGAGGTTTCATTAGATTGTGAATCAAAGAACGACGGGTGAAACAAACTCCTATTGAACTTTTTCGCAATTGTTTTATGCAAACTTCCGCATCCGGTCGATGGCGCCCACCATTGAGCGCTTTCATTTTAGAAATATTTTTGCAAATGCTCGACTCTCATTGGGTCTAGTGTTTGGTGACGCGTTTTGTTGAAGATAACCAGGCCCGTGCGGGCCGATGTTGGTCTTAAATTATTTTATTAATACATTGGAGGTGCATAAGATTGTGAATCAAACGACGACGGGTGAAAGAAACTCTTAATGAACGTTTTAAATTTGTTATGCATACTTCCGCATCCGCAAGATGGCTGCCTCCACTGCGCTTCGGATTCTCGAGCCAAGGCATAATCAGGTTTTCAACATAATACGTACTCGTTTATTGACAACACCGGCTTCGCCGGCTACTAGTACCCGACTGCAAAGCCGCAATGAGCCGGCGAAGCCAAAGCCTCTTGCCACTATTTTACCCATCACGATGGCATCAGTGGGTTAGGTAGTTGGTAGTAGGTAGGTGTAGTAGGTGCCGTACCTGGTAAGACTTGGTAAAAGAGAAGAGCAGACAGTCCTCCCCAATACCTACATACAATAAATGTCACAAGAAGCTTAAAGAAGTAACTATACGATGTGCTAGCTTCGGGCCTATTTTAAGAAATTTTAACTGGGCTTAATATACGTTTTCACAGTATGTGTGTAGTCTTCTAACTTCAGTCGCTGTCAGGACTGGTTCTCTCCGGGCACTGCGGCTTCCTCCACCAGAAGAAGTTAGCTTGCAGTAAGATCAGTGCCGACAGATCAGATGATAGCGCCGTTTCAACGGCAATGTGTGACTGTCGTTAATCAAACCGTGTCGATGGCGCTGATTGGCTGACTTAAGCTGATCGCTGATTGGTCAAGCTCTCAAAATCTCGCAAATTCAGAACTAAAATGACAACATTTGCATTCTGGATGAGATTAAAATTGATAAAATTTACTTCTTGATTAATTCGGTGAATTCCGTCTCAACTTCGGATATTTCCGGCCGTGAAAAACTATCCCCTACGGCTGCGAGATTTCTAAAAAATAATTCTTCGTCAATTTTGGAATATTTGACGCTGTTTTCAGCCTCCGAAACGCGTAATAAACTTTTTTGAAGTATTTTTTCAAATGCTCGAATCTCATTAGTTCCGGTGTTTGGTGACGATTTTCGTTGAAGATAACGAGGTTGGTCTTAAAGTATTTTAATTACAAATTAGAGGTGCATAAGATTGTGAATCAAACAAAGAAGGGTGAAACAAACTCCTATTGAACTTTTTCGCAATTGTTTTATGCAAACTTCCGCATCCGCAAGATGGCGGCCTCCATTGAGCGATTTGGTGCGTCAAAGCTTCGAAATTCTCAGGCCAAGGGATCCAGCATAATCTGTTTTTTCAACATAATACGTACGGGTTCATTGACAACACCGGCTTCGCCCGCTACTAGTACCGACTGCAAAGCCGCAATGAGCCGGCGAAGCCAAAGCCTCTTGCCACTATTTTACCCATCACCATGGCATCAGTAGGTTAGGTAGTTGGTAGTAGGTAGGTAGGTAGTTGGTAGTAGGTAGGTGTAGTAGGTACCGTACCTGGTAAGACTTGGTAAAAGAGAAGAGCAGATGGTCCTCCCCAATACCTGCATACAATAAATGTCACAAGAAGCTTAAGGAAGTAACTATACGATGTGCTAGCTTAAGGCCTATTTTAAGAAATTTTAACTGGGCTTGACATACGTTTTCACAGTATGTGTGTAGTCTTCTAACTTCAGTCGCTGTCAGGACTGGTTCTCTCCAGGCACTGCGGCTTCCTCCACCAGAAGAAGTTAGCTTGCAGTGATTAATTCGGTGAATTCCGTCTCAACTTCGGATATTTCCGGCCGTGAAAAACTATCCGTATTTCTAAACTAAATATGTAAACCGCTTATACCGTATTTCTGGCCGTGAAAAACTATCCCCTAAGGCCACGAGATTTCTAAAAAATAATTCTTCGTCAATTTTAGAATATTTTCACCCTCCGAAACGCGTAATAAGCTTTAAAAAAATATTTTTTCAAATGCTCGAATCTCATTGGTTCTGGTGTTTGATGACGATTTTCGTTGAAGATAACGAGGTTGGTCTTAACGTATTTTAATTACAAATTAGAGGTTCATTAGATTGTGAATCAAAGAACGACGGGTGAAACAAACTCCTATTGAACGTTTTCGCAATTGTTTTATGCAAACTTCCGCATCCGGTCGATGGCGGCCACCATTGAGTGATTTCATTTTAGAAATATTTTTGCAAATGCTCGACTCTCATTGGGTCCGGTGTTTGGTGACGCGTTTCGTTGAAGATAACCAGGCCCTTGCGGGCCGATGTTGGTCTTAAAGTATTTTAATAATACATTGGAGGTGCATAAGATTGTGAATCAAACAATGACGGGTGAAAGAAACTCCTAATGAACGTTTTAAATTTGTTATGCATACTTCCGCATCCGCAAGATGGCGGCCTCCACTGCGCTTCGGATTCTCGAGCCAAGGCATAATCAGGTTTTCAACATAATACGTACGCGTTCATTGACAACACCGGCTTCGCCGGCTACTAGTACCGACTGCAAAGCCGCAATGAGCCGGCGAAGCCAAAGCCTCTTGCCACTATTTTACCCATCACTATGGCATCAGTAGGTTAGGTAGTTGGTAGTAGGTAGGTAGGTAGTTGGTAGTAGGTAGGTGTAGTAGGTACCGTACCTGGTAAGACTTGGTAAAAGAGAAGAGCAGACAGTCCTCCCCAATACCTGCATACAATAAATGTCACAAGAAGCTTAAGGAAGTAACTATACGATGTGCCAGCTTAAGGCTTATTTTAAGAAATTTTAACTGGGCTTAACATACGTTTTCACAGTATGTGTGTAGTCTTCTAACTTCAGTCGCTGTCAGGACTGGTTCTCTCCGGGCACTGCAGCTTCCTCCACCAGAAGAAGTTAGCTTGCAGTGATTAATTCGGTGAATTCCGTCTCAACTTCGGATATTTCCGGCCGTGAAAAACTATCCGTATTTCTAAACTAAATATGTAAACCGCTTATACCGTATTTCTGGCCATGAAAAACTATCCCCGACGGCCACGAGATTTCAAAAAAAGAATTCTTCGTCAATTTTAGAATATTTGACGCTGTTTTCACCGTCCGAAATGCGTAACAAGCTTTTTAAAAATATTTTTTCAAATGCTCGAATCTCATTGGTTCTGGTGTTTGGTGACGATTTTCGTTGAAGATAACGACGTTGGTCTTAACGTATTTTAATTACAAATTAGAGGTTCATTAGATTGTGAATCAAAGAAAGACGGGTGAAACAAACTCCTATTGAACTTTTTCGCAATTGTTTTATGCAAACTTCCGCATCCGGTCGATGGCGGCCTCCATTGAGTGATTTCATTTTAGAAATATTTTTGCAAATGCTCGACTCTCATTGGGTCTGGTGTTTGGTGACGCGTTTCGTTGAAGATAACCAGGCCCGTGCGGGCCGATGTTGGTCTTAAAGTATTTTAATAATACATTGGAGGTGCATAAGATTGTGAATCAAACAATGACGGGTGAAAGAAACTCCTAATGAACGTTTTAAATTTGTTATGCATACTTCCCAGCATCCGCAAGATGGCGGCCTCCACTGCGCTTCGGAATTCTCAAGCCAAGGCATAATCAGGTTTTCAACATAATACGTACGCGTTCATTGACAACACCGGCTTCGCCGGCTATTAACACTAATAATGTCCCACTTCCCCAAGGCGTTTTTCCTGCAGTGATAACGTGTTTAAATAGCTTATAGTTATAATGGCGTTTCCGTTGGAGAAACGGCTTCTACAGGAAGTAAAAATATTATACACCACAAACACGTATGCTTAGATTTTTAAACAGTCGCTAATGCTCTTTATAACACTAAATGAAGAAATTTGGAGGAATCCCGACATCCGTGAAGTAAGGTTTACTTACAGAACTGAGCAAAGATCTACGGTACTCTATATACCCCACAATTATTGGGTTAATAACATGGCCCTTTCTGCCACTACAGTAGCGTTTTTCGTAGGGAACTTTTGAAACTCGCTCCTGCTGTTTCATACGAAACAAAGGGAGGAAGACTGGGTTGTGCTCCTTTACCAAGCAGCTAGCTAGCGCTTGCCAAGCCAGCCATTCCTTCATGGTTTTGAATGGACTGCTTGCTCAAATGCTTAAACAACTTGGCGATCTCTTCACAAGAAACTTCGTAAATGAACACACACCCAATGTTCTTGAGATCCGTCCATAGATCGACTGTAATCTATGCACCCCAAAGAGGAATGACCCTTCCTGCCCCTCCCGGAGTCTGCAGGTGTACTAGTTAAGTGAAATGTAAGACTCGTGTTTTACGTCACATGCCATCTTTTCCCACATGTGTGCATTCAGGGCGTGGTGTAACGATGGACGAGGTTGCTCCCTCGCCGAGACGTCCGTGCAACACGAGTGCAGAAAACACGCGACCAAACATGACCTCAAAAGACCCGAGGTTCCGCAGGTGCAAGTCCAAGTGCTCGATTCCCGTTACTTGTTCGAGGAGGCAGGCATCGGAAAATGTACAGTGACGCACCTATGCCGGGTCGACACAAGGTGACTCCCACCTGAGTTTGTAAACTAACGTATTGATGAAATCGATTTGGGTATGTGAGATTTTGTTTGTCAAAAATGGCTTGGCCTAGTTTGTAGTAACTTTATCTGACACATCAAAAATTGGATCGTCTTCAAAGAAATGCAAGTTATCACCATACTAAAATACGCCATTTGTGGCTGTCCTGTCTGTCTGATGATTTTTTGACCCCAATACATTCTGTCATTACTTATCCAATCTCAACCAAACTTGCCAGGATGACCAAGGGTTGCACAATGAAGGTTGTAGCGCATTCATTTGCCCCCTCTCCAAGGGGGTTTTCTCCCCCCGAGCGAGTTTGCCCGCCATTGTCGTCAATGGGGTTGCACTTTGAGGTGTATATAAATGTTAAATTAGCTTTATCGTGGCGTTTTTCCAAAGATGCTTTTAATAACAAAATTAATGATAATCGCATGTTGTTAATGTTATTACAAAACAATATTAATACTAATAATGTCCCACTTCCCCAAGGCGTCCACAAACACATATGCTTAGCTTTTTAAACAGTCGCTAATGCTGTTTATAACACTAAATGAAGAAATTTGGAGGAATCCCGACATCCGTGAAGTAAGGTTTACTTACAGAACTGAGCGAAGATCTACTGTACTCTACATAACCCACAAATGTTGGGTTAATAACATGCCCCTTTCTGCCGCTGCCGTGGCATTTTTCGTAGCAAACTTTTGAAACTCGCTCCTGCTGTTTCATACAAACTGAAAGGGAGAAGCTCGGGTTGTGCTCCTTTACTAAGCAGCTAGCTAGCGCTTGCCAAGCCAGCCGTTCCTTAACGGTTTTGAATTGAGTGCTTGCTCGAATGCTTAAACCACTTGGCCATCTCTTCACAAGAAACTTGGTAAATGAATGAATATACCCCAAAGAGGAATGAGCCTTCCTGCCCCTCCCAGGGGGTCTGCGGGTGTACTAGTCATACTAAAATCACATCAATCCGCTTAGCATTTCTCTGTTTTACGTCCACGGACCACGAGTCATTTAGGATCTCCAAGTCGTGGTCCCAATCAAAGAAAGCCACCATTGCAGATATCTCATGACCCCTGAGGTCTCTGAAGAAGTTTTTACGCAAGGACAGCAAGAGAATTTCACCAATACTTTCATATTTCAAACCTTCATTATGAAATGAATTACTGCACCCAGACCTTGCAATGATCTCATAAATTTTTTTTTTCTGTGGTTTGCAGGGGTCGTGCCCCTCAATGGTACACCACCATCTTTGGGCTTTGTACTGTGGAGGAGCTGCTCCGGATTCACAATTCTTTCAGCACTCATTCATAAAAAAAAGGAAAGGTGATGCATGGTGGATGCCCACAAAATAAAAATGACACTGATTGCAATAAAAGATCTATGGTGGACACAAAAGCAGAGGAGTTTACCTTAATGGCCGTATGTGTGTACCTGAGAGCGTCATCTTGGAAAGTGGCGTTTCCTTCCTTTTAGATTGCACCTGTATGCCGCACGTTCATTTGGGGTATTCCGGTGTGGGAAGTTATGACTTTGCTACACGTTTTTAGGAAATGCACTACGTCCCGGTTTTTAGTCGCAGAAGCGCGTGTACACCTGCCCACACGTTCTCGTACACGCACGATGATCAATGCGTGATTGCACGAGTCAATTGTCGTTGGTTTTACCCAAAATGCGACATGTTGTTATTATTTTTGCGTATAAGATGCCTGGAAAATTCAATGGGATGGTCAAGATCGTTTCAGACGGCATTCCGATCATGTTTCCACTAAACTCACGAGATGACCAGGAGTGCTGTCATGACTTTTTATGCAAGGGGGTGACCACATTTTATGCAAGGGGGGTGACCACCTTTTATGCAAGGGGTGACCACCTTTTTATGCAAGGGGGGTGATCACCTTTTTATGCAAGGGGGTGACCACCTTTTATGCAAGGGGTGACCACCTTTTTATGTAAGGGGGGTGATCACCTTTTTATGCAAGGGGGGTGACCACCTTTTATGCAAGGGGGGTGATCACCTTTTTATGCAAGGGGGTGACCACCTTTTTATGTAAGGGGGGTGATCACCTTTTTATGCAAGGGGGGTGACCACCTTTTATGCAAGGGGGGTGATCACCTTTTTATGCAAGGGGGTGACCACCTTTTTATGCAAGGGGGTGACCACCTTTTTATGCAAGGGGGTGACCACCTTTTTATGCAAGGGGGTGACCACCTTTTTATGCAAGGGGGTGACTACCTATTTATGCAAGGGGGTGGCCACCTTTTTAGGCAAGGGGGTGACCACCTTTTTAGGCAAGGGGGTGACCACCTTTTTATGCAAGGGGGTGACCACCTTTTAATGCAAGGGGGTGACCACATTTTTATGCAAGGGGGTGACCACCTTTTTATGCAAGGGGGTGACCACCTTTTTATGCAAGGGGATGACCACCTTTTTATGCAAGGGTATGACCACCTTTTTATGCAAGGGGATGACCACCTTTTTATGCAAGGGGGTGACCACCTTTTTATGCAAGGGGGGTGACCACCTTTTATACAAGGGGGTGACCACCTTTTTATGCAAGGGGGTGATCACCTTTTTATGCAAGGGGGTGACCACCTTTTTATGCAAGGGGGGTGACCACCTTTTATACAAGGGGGTGACCACCTTTTTATGCAAGGGGGTGACCACCTTTTTATGCAAGGGAGTGACCACCTTTTTATGCAAGGGGGTGACCACCGTTTTATGCAAGGGGGTGACCACCTTTTTATGCAAGGGGATGACCACCTTTTTATGCAAGGGGGGGGGGGGGGGTGACCACCTTTTTATGCAAGGGGATGACCACCTTTTTATGCAAGGGGGTGACCACCTTTTTATGCAAGGGGATGACCACCTTTTTATGCAAGGGGGTGACCACCTTTTTATGCAAGGGGATGACCACCTTTTTATGCAAGGGGGGGGGGGGTGACCACCTTTTTATGCAAGGGGGTGACCACCTTTTTATGCAAGGGGATGACCACCTTTTTATGCAAGGGGGGGGGGTGACCACCTTTTTATGCAAGGGGGTGACCACCTTTTTATGCAAGGGGATGACCACCTTTTTATGCAAGGGGGGGGGGGGGTGACCACCTTTTTATGCAAGGGGGTGACCACCTTTTTATGCAAGGGGATGACCACCTTTTTATGCAAGGGGGGGGGGGGTGACCACCTTTTTATGCAAGGGGGTGACCACCTTTTTATGCAAGGGGGTGACCACCGTTTTATGCAAGGGGGTGACCACCTTTTTATGCAAGGGGATGACCACCTTTTTATGCAAGGGGGGGGGGGGGTGACCACCTTTTTATGCAAGGGGGTGACCACCTTTTTATGCAAGGGGATGACCACCTTTTTATGCAAGGGGGTGACCACCTTTTTATGCAAGGGGATGACCACCTTTTTATGCAAGGGGGTGACCACCTTTTTATGCAAGGGGGTGACCACCTTTTTATGCAAGGGGGTGACCACCGTTTTATGCAAGGGGGTGACCACCTTTTTATGCAAGGGGATGACCACCTTTTTATGCAAGGGGGTGACCACCTTTTTATGCAAGGGGATGACCACCTTTTTATGCAAGGGGGTGACCACCTTTTTATGCAAGGGGGTGACCACCTTTTTATGCAAGGGGGTGACCACCTTTTTATGCAAGGGGGTGACCACCTTTTATGCAAGGGGGTGACCACCTGTCATTGGCCTGGTGTGCAGGTATTGTTTGAGAAGGCTGACGGTCGTAGCGACTGTTACTCGATCACAGATTTTTCTGGAAAAACAAGGTAACACACTTCGGAGTTTTACAGCATTTTTTTGAATCCATCATACCATCTAGACTGGGAGAGAAAATAGGATCCACAGAATCACCTGTAATGTCCACTCCCTTACAATTGGAGGCTGAGGATCATGAAATCATTGCCGTTTCAATACATCGCTGCTCGGAATGTCTGGAAAACTTGAGCTTGTTCCGTATAACAAAACGAGTGTTCATAGAACAATATCACGCAGTCTTGAGAAAAAGGCCATGGTAAGGGTTAACCCCTCCATTTTTAAGCCAAGACATGGAGCCTGTTCGCCAGCCAAAAAAAATTTGGAATCTCATCTGCAACTATAAATGTCGATCTGTCTGTCTCTGTCTGTGTTACATATACACTCCTACACCTCTGGACAGATTTGTACCAAATTTGTTACAGAGGTAAAACTTTGTACCAGCCAGGTTTCAGCAGGGTTAGGGGCTCCTTCGGCAAAAATGATGGGGTATACCTCTTCGCTGTTGCAGTTGGTTTGAATAGCGCCACCTTTGGTGAAGTTGAGCACTAAAGGATGGAATGAATTTCCCCGGACAACTTCCTAACTTTCATCTTCTGTGGTTATTCTGGCCACCACCATGGCTAGGCTTTATCCATCACTGGGGGCGGACGGGTACTTTTACCAATGTGTTATATGGAATGAAAAGAGGTTCACCAACCACGAAGTGTGGGAACTTTACCATGTGTATCTTCTCCGGATGTGTGTGCGTGTTATTTCTGCTGAAGGAAAGAGCATGGCATTGTGGGATTACTTCCAATGCAACGGAACAGCTACAAGGTCATTACTTTGATTCATCGGCTTGTACAGGAAGTTGTTGATGTTTCAGCCACAAAATCTGCAATATTGTCCCAACTGTTAATGAAGGATGGCAAGGTGGCTTAGAGGTACGCACACTCTCTTCTTAGCCGTCTAGTGCAGGTTTGAATCCAGACCCATTTATAAACTGTCATCCTGGTGTTTCACAGGTGGGGAGAATCGTCAATGTGTGTGCACATCATTCGATTACGTCAGAATGAGAATTGTTATTGCGATGTACCAAGTTAATTGTCTAACAAGGCTAACAAGCGTTACGCCTAGGTCCCCCGTCGGGGAAGTGATGTGAGTTGACAAAGTGGAAGACGAAGAAAACATGCTATGATATGATATTTCGCTCACAAGGTTCAGACATACATGGCGGCGGCAATCTTGGATTTTAACGTGGCGACCCAATTTTCAATAGGGTTCTTCCTTATGCCTAGATACACCCACACACCAAATTAGAAGTTACTTCGCTTATTTTTCAAGATATTTCACTCACAAGGTTCAGACATATATATGGTGGCGGCCATCTTGGATTTTGACGTAGCGACCCAATTTTCAATAGCGCTCTTCCTTATGCCTAGATACACCCACACACCAGATTAGAAGTTGGTACTTCACTTATTTTTCAAGATATTCCGCTCACAAGGTTCAGACATACATGGCATCAGACGCACATGGCGGCGGCCATCATGGATTTTGACGTGGGTTGCACCCACACACCAAATTCGAATGCGGCCCTTCGCTTACGCACGCATGCACGCACACACGCACAGACGGACGGACGGACACACGGACGGAGGGGAAAATCATAGTCCCCTTTTCGCTCCGTGGTGCGACCGGGGACAAAAAGTTGGACAGGTTTTTTTTTTTTTTTCTCAATT
Source organism: Myxine glutinosa (assembly GCF_964187855.1). NCBI lineage: Eukaryota > Metazoa > Chordata > Myxini > Myxiniformes > Myxinidae > Myxine > Myxine glutinosa. Next base: position 47,923,675 of record NC_136274.1, read on the forward strand.
AGTTGGGAAGTGTACCCTGAAGATAATGAACTGATTAATGATCTATAATTAGAATTACCCTCACAGGAAGAGACCCTCCAAGCAAGACACAGAACCAGTGGTACCATATATGGTCGACATATGATTGGTTGAGACGGCGGACAATTTTTCCAACTTCAGAGCCAAAGTAACGGATGTGCCAGTAACGGAAGTTTTTGGAAGTGCCATCAAGCCAATTCATGTAAAACATCCATCGTGTTGTGGAGCTATGCTGTCACGATAAAGCCGGACAAAATGGACGACACCAGGAACGAAGTTTCACTGAGTTATTTATTTCTAGCTCAACTCAAAAGCACTGAAAAGCCTGATAGAACGGGCGGCAATTTATAACCAAAGTTCACCACACAAAAGCCACGCCTCTCAGGCGGGGCGTGGTATGCAAATCGGTAAGCCACGCCTCTCAACGGGGCGTGGTATGCAAACCAAGTGTCCGCCCGGGCAAGACAAGTCCGGGCAAGTCCGGACGAGCCCGGGCAAGTGACCGCCCGCCGGTTACGTCATCGGCCGGTGCAAGGGGATTGTGTAATGCTTCCGGTAGCCGCGACATGCGCCCCCCCAGAATTAACTTGCACCGGGAGAGTCAGTTTGAGGGGGGTCTTGACGACCCGGCCGAAACGACCCCTGGCGATTCGTGTGGGGGTGGTAGGTGGCATGGCGGTGGATGGTCGGGCGGGGAGCTTGGTTGACGGGGGACGGCCCCGTCGTGGAGGAAGGGCCAACCGTGGAGGTTGGTCGAGGTCCAAATGGGCCGGCTTGAGGCGGTCCACGGAGATGTGGTCCGGTTTGCCGCCGATGTCCACGATGAACGACTTGTCGTCTCTCTTCAGGACCCGGAAAGGTCCATCGTACGGCGGCCGGAGCGGTCCCCGGTGTGTGTCGTTCCGGATGAAAACGTACTTCGCAGTGCGAAGTGCTGGGGGGACGTGGGGTTGGGGGCAGCCGTAATGGGACGTGGGCACGGGGGCAAACCTCCTGGAGGACCGAGCGTTGGCGAAACGCAGACCAGGGGCCGGTGGCATCGGGGATGAACTCGCCCGGCACGCGCAGTGGCTGGCCATAGACCAGCTCGGCGGTGGAAGCCTGGAGGTCCTCTTTAGGGGCCGTTCGGAGGTCCAATAGGACCCACGGGAGCCTGTCAGCCCAACCGTCGTCCTGGAGGCTGGCCCTGAGAGCGGCCTTCATCGAGCGGTAGAACCGCTCGCACAAGCCGTTGGCTTGGGGGTGGTAGGCCATGGTGCGGTGTAGCTTGACCCCCAAGGCCTGGGCGACCGCGCCCCAAAGCTCAGAGGTGAATTGCGGGCCTCTGTCGGAGGAGATGTCCGAGGGGGCGCCGAAACGGGCAATCCAGGTGCCAATGAAGGCCTGCGCCACATCGGCGGATGTTGTTGATGCCAGCGGGACGGCCTCCGGCCACCTGGTGGTCCTGTCCACCATCGTGAGGAGGTGGGTGAAGCCCCACGAGGAGGGAAGGGGTCCCACCAGGTCCACATTAACGTGGTCGAAGCGCCGCGCGGGCACGTCGAATGGTGCCAACGGGGCCTGGGTGTGCCGGTGGACCTTCGCGCGCTGGCAGGTGACACAGGCGTTGGCCCAGTCGCGGACGTCCTTACGGAGCCCGTGCCAGACGAATTTCGCAGCCACGAGCTTCTGCGACGCTTTCCGGCCCGGGTGGGAAAGACCGTGGAGGGCGTCAAAAATGTGCTGCTGCCATCCGGTGGGCACGATGGGGCGAGGTTGGTCCAGGGAAACGTCGCACAGGAGAACTGTGCCTGTGTCCTCGAAGGGGACGTCGGCCAACCGCAGGCCTGTGTCCGCTGTCCGGAGGGCTTACACCATGGGGTCGGCCGTCTGGTCGGCCGCCATGCGGGCGAAGTCCACACCGAGGTGGACGGCGTTCGCGCCGGACCGGGAGAGGCAATCGGCCACAGCGTTGTCCTTGCCCACGACGTGCCGGATGTCCGTCGTAAATTTGGACACGGCGATGAGGTGGCGCTGCTGGCGGGCCGACCACGGCTCTGCAACCTTGGCCATGGCGAAGACCAGGGGTTTGTGGACCACAAATGCCGTGAACGGGCGGCCCTCTAAAAGATGGCAGAAGTGGCGAACGGCCAGGTAAAAGCCGAGGAGCTCGCGGTCGAAAGCGCTATACTTGCGCTCGTTAGGGCGAAGCTGTCGGCTGAAGAAGGCCAGCGGTTGCCAAGCCCCGTTCACCCACTGTTCATGCATGGCACCCACCGTGTAGTCGGAAGCGTCCGTGGTGAGGGCGATGGGTGCGTCGAGCGTGCCAGCATGGTCGCGTTGGCGAGGGCCAGCTTAGCGCCCGTGAACGCCTCGTCCATCTCTTTGGTCCAGGCGACGTCGTGCTTGGCCGGCTTGCCCCGGAGGGCTTCATACAGGGGGCGCATGAGTTGGGCGGCGCGAGGCACGAACCGGTGGTAGAAATTTACCATTCCCAAAAATTCCTGTAGGGTCTTGCTGGAGCGGGGGCGCGGGAAACTTGTGACTGCCTCCACCTTGTTCGGCAGCGGAACGGCCCCGCGCTTCGTGATGCGGTGCCCCAGGAAGTCGACGGCCGTTACGCCAAACTGGCAGTTCGCCGGGTTGATGATGAGGCCGTGCTGGCCGAGGCACTCAAAAAGCGTGCGCAGGTGGATGAGGTGCTCCGCCCGGGAAGTGCTGGCGACGAGAATGTCGTCCAAGTAGACGAAAAGGAGGGTGAGGTCGCGCAGCACGCTGTGCATCAGCCGTTGGAAGGCCTGGGCCGCGTTCTTAAGGCAGAACGGCATGCAAAGGAGCTCGAAGAGGCCAAAAGGTGTAATTACCGCCGTCTTCGGCACGTCGGCCGGCCGGACGGGTACCTGGTGGTAGCCCCGAATGAGGTCGACCTTGGAAAAGATCACCCGCCCCGCCAAACGGGCGGAAAAGTCCTGTATATGTGGTATCGGGTACCGGTCGGGGGTGGTGGCATCGTTGAGACGGCGGTAATCGCCGCATGGTCGCCATCCGCCACCAGGTTTGGGCACGATGTGCAGGGGCGAGGCCCACGCGCTATTCGAGCGCCGCACAATGCCCAATCACTCCAGCGCGTCGAATTCCGCCTTCGCCACGGCGAGTTTGGCCGGGTCGAGGCGACGAGCCCTGGCGTAGACCGGTGGACCTGTGGTCGGGATGTGGTGTTCGACGCCGTGTTTGACGGCGACGGCCGAAAACGTCGGCTGCGTGAGGGCGGGAAACTCGGCGAGTAGGCGGGTGAAATCGTCCGCGGCCGGGAGAGCGCAGGCTAGCTTGGTTGGTGCGGAGCCGCTCAATGAGCGAGCGAGCGAGCTGAAGGTCTCCGCGTTGATGAGCCGACGCCGTTTGATGTCAACCAAAAGCCCATGCGTGCAAAGAAAATCTGCACCCAGCAAGGCCATGGGTACGTTCGCCGTGATGAAGTCCCACCTGAAGCGCTGGCCCCCGAAGCAGAATGCGACGCTGCGCGAACCGAAGGTGCGGATGGAGGAGCCGTTTGCGGCGACCAAGGCGGGGCCGCAAAGCGCGGCCTGTTTGTCCTGCACCGAGGTGGGTATCACGCTCAGCTGAGCGTCGGTGTCACACAAAAAACGCCGCCCGGACGCTGTGTCCGTAATAAACAGAAGGCTGCCTGAATGGCCGACGCTCATGGCAGGCAGCGAGCGCCTGCCTGGTCGTTTCCCGACCTGCCAAAAGTGCACGGTGGGCGGCACGTTCTGGCCTTCTGCCTGAACCTGGCGTGGTAGTAGCACATGGTCCGCTCTGGTGGAGGCTCCGGCGGTCGCGTTGGGTTCGGTCGACGGGGCGTCGCGGTGGCCGCTGCCGCCAGTGGCGCTAACTCGGCCGGTGGTGGCGCCGGTCGTGGCGCGGGCGTTGCCTCGGTCGGCCCAGGGTTCCAGGCGGCCGCACCGACGTGTCGCCTGGCCGAGAAAAATTTATCGGCCTCCTTGGCCAGGGCGCGAGGGTCCGTGATGGGCGAATTAGCCAAAGCTAATCGTACCTGCCCGGGTAGCTGCCGGAGGAACAGCTCACGGAAGAGGAAATCTGGGCTGTGGTCGCCGAGTAGAGAAAGCATGTGGTCCATGCGTTCGGATGGACGGGTCTCACCCAGCTCCGGGAGGTCGAGCAGTTGTCGCACGCATTCGGTCTCCGTGAGTCCAAACGCACCGAGGAGTAGGCCTTTGAGCGCGCCGTATCTGTCGGAAGCTCAGGACCCGGGCGGCAGTGGAGGCGTTGAGCGCGGAGACCACATGGTGGTAGCGCGTCGTGTCCTCCGTAATGTTCCGCAGGGCGAATTGAGAATCCGCTTGGGCGAACCAGACGGCTGCGTGCGATTCCCAAAAGCCAGGGAGCTTCAAAGCTACAGATGACTCCATCGCCGTGTTCTTGAAAAGGGGTCACCAATTGTGGAGCTATGCTCTCACGATAAAGCCGGACAAAATGGACGACACCAGGAACGAAGTTTCACTGAGCTATTTATTTCTAGCTCAACTCAAAAGCACTGAAAAGCACGATAGAACGGGTGGCAATTTATAACCAAAGTTCACCACACAAAAGCCACGCCTCTCAGGTGGGGCGTGGTATACAAATCGGTAAGCCACGCCTCTCAACGGGGCGTGGTCTGCAAACCAAGTGTCCGCCCGGGCAAGGCAAGACCGGGCAAGTCCGGACGAGCCTGGGCAAGTGACCGCCCGCCAGTTACGTCATCGGCCGGTGCAAGGGGATTGTGTAATGCTTCCGGTAACCGCTAGTGTTATAATTCAATTTAAATAAAAGTTAAGTTCTGCTGAAGAAAATAAAGGCCAAAAAAATCCCAAATAATTGAATCTACGTTTATCACTGTTGATGCATTTTGGATGCACCGTCTTTACCACCACCTTGTATAACACGTTAAATCACTTCTTCGTCCCTGTTGTTTGTGTCCTTTATGCAGTCCCTAAAAATACTAAGTTTTCTGTTTTGAATGGTTTTCAATTTTTTGGACAGACAGACAGAAGCAATTGCTGTACTCCGCTGTGCGCATGCGTGCACAGTGTAGCAGGAAGGTGAACAGTTTTGCCAACTTCAGAGCCAAAGTCCTGATAAACTGCAGGTTCCTAGAAATGATTAGTATAGTGTTCTCCAGTGTTCAAAATATATAATTGAATTGAAATTAAGTCGTTCCTCGATCGTAGAATGACAGACAGACTGAGGCGTTTGCTTTACGTCGCTTTGTCCATGCGTGCGCGGGGCAATAAATCTGCCGTCTTGTTGCTCCCTTAAGACAGCGGGTATTTCTAGTCAAATTTGAAAGCACCTTCAGGGATCGGCTGGGTCCACATGTACTGCTCAGAAAGTGTATGAATAGTCGAGTGTTAAGTGATAAAGTATATTTTCAGTTTGATTCAATGGAAAATAAGGAGCCCATGGCCCACTGTCTGTCTCTGTCTGTCTGGCCCACTCTGTCTTTCCAGCTCTCTCTGTTTGTCCGGCCCACTCTCTTTCTGGTCCTCTCTGTCTTTCCGGTCCTCTCTGTCTTTCCGGTCCTCTCTGTCTTTCCGGTCCTCTCTGTCTTTCCGGTCCTCTCTGTCTTTCCGGTCCTCTCTGTCTTTCCGGTCCTCTCTGTCTTTCCGGTCCTCTCTGTCTTTCCGGTCCTCTCTGTCTTTCCGGTCCTCTCTGTCTTTCCGGTCCTCTCTGTCTTTCCGGTCCTCTCTGTCTTTCCGGTCCTCTCTGTCTTTCCGGTCCTCTCTGTCTTTCCGGTCCTCTCTGTCTTTCCGGTCCTCTCTGTCTTTCCGGTCCTCTCTGTCTTTCCGGTCCTCTCTGTCTTTCCGGTCCTCTCTGTCTTTCCGGTCCTCTCTGTCTTTCCGGTCCTCTCTGTCTTTCCGGTCCTCTCTGTCTTTCCAGTCCTCTCTGTCTTTCCAGTCCTCTCTGTCTTTCCAGCCCTCTGTCTTTCCAGTCCTTCCTGTCTTTCTGACCCTCTCTGTCTTTCTGGCCCTCTCCGTCTGTCCGTTTCTGTCTCTGTCTGTCCGTCTCTCTGGCCCTGAATATTCCAAGCAAGCAGGATGCAAAAATACAACAAAAACAAACGTTTGATTTGGATAAAAACATTTTCATTTAATGTTCACATTGATAAATCCCCAAGCGAAATGGATGTGACGGATACCTCCTGCAGCTTGGCGACAAGTCGTGAGATGGTTCCAATTGGCTCGTGTAAGTGAGGTCAATACACCCTTAACTGGATCTAGTGTTCTTCCATATTAGCAATCCCCATTATTAAAAATTCAAAATAATAGTAATTAGTACAACAACCAAAAGTGGGGCTGGGTCTATGGTCTTGCTGGGTTTGCTCTGTGGATTGTTTAGCAGACCTTCTCAACATTATTGTGATGGGAACGTGTGCCTCTGCATGACATGGGAAGGGTTAATCATTAAATTAAAAATTTAATGTTTAAAATGTTTAAAATTTAAAATCGTCGCTAGGCAAAATGGCCAACAGTCCGTTCTCGAGACGTAACGGCACTCTAATGATTCTCTTCGGAATCAACCGCAAAACCTGTCACGCAGGTTTATCTGTCACAGCGATAACAACTCTGTCGCAGGAATCCCTTTCCCAGGAAACCCCAAAGTTCGCTAGTGACCTCCGTTCGCCAGCGTTTGCTCCAGACCTCCAAGCAGCTTGGCTCCTTCTCCGACCTCACTCGCTCCGCCTCTTCTTCCTCCTTCTTCTCCCTCTTCTTCCTCGTCCGGTTCTCGATCCGGTTTCCGGTTTCTTTTTAAAACATTAACTTTTTTTACCTTTTGAAAACAGTAATCTCTATTTCACTTAAACGATAACAATAATAGTACATGGAACCAAAAATGTTTACAGTGGATGAGAACCACAACAACGGAAGTGACGAATCCATAACACATAGACCTCAGGCCTGGTAGGGTTTTAGTCATGTCATAAACCTCAGGCCTGGTAGGGCTTTGGTCACATCATAGACCTCAGGTCTGGTAGGGCTTTGGTCATGTCATACACCTCAGGCCTGATAGGGTTTTAGTCATGTCATAGACCTCAGGCCTGGTAGGGCTTTGGTCATATCTAAGACCTCTTGAGAATTCGGAAAACTTTTTTCTTATTTATTTTTTAACCCCCCACCACATTATCCCATTATTAATTTACTCGATTTGCTGGATGTGTTAAAATGCAAATCATTACTTTTGTTCTTCGTTGCTTCTTGCTCTTCATTACTTATTGTTGGTCGTCGCCGCCGGTGTAACCACTTGCGTGGGAAGCGCTCCGACAATGGCGCTGAACCCCCACATCGAAAACGCCCAGGCGCGAAGCAAACAGGCAACGGCCCTTCCTCGCTTCCATAGCCAAACCCGACGCGATTCCAGCTCCCCCGAAAAGCACCACAGTCCAACAACACCCTCTCCTCCAACGTTGGAAAAGTTCCACAAAGTCTGAAACATCTCCTCACAAGTGCCCACGAGACGAAAGCGACCGCCCGAAACAAAAGCCAGACCGAGAGAGAGAGAGAGAGAGAGAGAGAGAGAGAGAGAGAGAGAGAGAGAGAGAGAGAAAGAGAGAGACTCTTCTTCCTCCTGCCCGAACCTTCTCGCTCTGACGTCACACTCTGTCCAGTGCCCGAGCTCCATCGAATCACCCCATGTCTCCACGACCAATGACGAAGCTCGGGGCATGGCCCGCCGGTTACGAACCTTTGGAGGCGGGGTTTAGTTGTCGATCGAGAATGTTCGGGCTTATGTCGGCAATTATGCCGGTTATAGTTGGTTAATAAAGTTTTCCAAACTGTTATTGTTGTTTTTATTGTTGTTGTATGAGGGTTTTATTGCCGGCCTTGTTAAAATTGTAAAAACATAGGGAAAAACCACCGAGGGCAATCACATACTGGGGGAGAACTAGTCTCAACCCCCATCTAATTACAATAGCTTCACCCCTCTTGTGAAGACACGTACAGTCACGTGAAAAAGTAAGTACACCCCATGTAAAGTTTTGACGTTTTGAAAATATTTCAACATACAGCTATTTGATCTTCATTTCAACAATATTGATAGATAAAGGTGATATAATATAACAAATATCATGAAACATTTACATTTTGTAGTCCATTGTATAATTTAAATAAACATAAATGCAATTTTCGCATGTGGAAAAAGTAAGTACACCCCGACATTTATCACTACTTCAAATACCTAAAATTAGAATCAGGTGCACCAGCTCAGGTGCAAATGATTAGAACATCGTTAGAGAGGATCTTGGAGGAACCTGTCTTATTTAAATCTCAGACATTTAGTTTGGTTTGCTCTTTGTTGTTGAAGTGTGCTGCGTCACCATGCCTAGATCAAAAGAGCTCTCTGAGGCCTTCAGAAAGAAGGTTATAGATGCCTACAAGTCTGGGAAGGGATTTAAAAAGATCTCCAAACAATTTGAAATCAGTCATTCGACTGTCCGGAAGATTATCTACAAGTGGAGAAGATTCCAAACAACTGCCAACTTGTTCAAGCCAGGCCGCCCCAGCAAGTTCAGCCCGAGAGCAGACCGCAAGATGCTGAAAGAAGTCTCTAAGAACCCCAGAATGTCATCACGGGACTTACAGGTAGCTCTTGCCACTGTTGATGTCAAAGTGCATGAGTCTACCATTAGAAAGGGGCTGCACAAATTTGATCTGCATGGGAGGTGTGCCAGGAGGAAACCTTTGCTGTCCAGAAAGAACATCAGGGCAAGACTAAAGTTTGCCAATGAACACCTAGGCAAAGACCAGCACTTCTGGAACAATGTTCTCTGGACAGATGAGTCAAAGGTAGAGCTATTTGGCCACAGTACCAGAAGACATGTTTGGCAAAAACCAAAGACAGCATTTGACCACATGAACCTGATACCAATTGTAAAGCATGGAGGTGGAAATATTATGGTTTGGGGCAGTTTTGCTGCATCAGGGCCTGGGCAGCTCACCATCATAGAATCCACTATGAATTCTTCATTGTACCAGAGGGTGCTTGAGGATAATGTGAGGCCATCTGTCGGAAAGTTGAAGCTCAACCGAAGGTGGACCTTGCAACATGACAATGACCCTAAACATACCAGTAAATCCACCAAGGAATGGCTGAAAAGAAAGAAATGGAGGGTTCTGGAATGGCCAAGTCAAAGCCCGCATCTAAATCCCATCGAGATGTTGTGGGGGGATTTGAAACGAGCTGTGCATGCAAGAAACCCCTCAAACATCGCACAGCTGAAGGAATTCTGCATGGAGGAGTGGGCAAAAATTTCTCCTAGTCGATGTCAGAGACTGGTGGACAGTTATAAGAAACGCCTACTTGAGGTTGTTTCTGCCAAAGGAGGCAATACCACCTATTAGAGCCAAGGGTGTACTTACTTTTTCCACCTGCGAAATTTGCATTTATGTTTATTTAAATCATACAATGGACTACAAAATGTAAATGTTTCATGATATTTGTTATATTATATCACCTTTATCTATCAATATTGTTGAAATGAAGATCAAATAGCTGTATGTTGAAATATGTTGAAAAAGTTAAAACTTTACATGGGGTGTACTTACTTTTTCACGAGACTGTATACAACTTAACCTCCGGTTTGCCTACTTAATACATCGAGATGTCTCCTATGCGTCCACTGTCCATGCTGCACCTATACGAACTTACCTGTACTATGGGATTCCATCCTCTACCCACACAAACGTAACAATATATAGATGCGGGGCCACAGACAGACAGGCAGGCAGGGGCATTGCAGTAGACTCTAATCCCCTCCAGGGTGAGACAAATAAGCTGAGGTAGCGAAAACTTTGGAGGGGGTGAATCCTTTTGCAGGCCACTGGATATGCAAAACTGACAGTTTATTTTCATTTCATACACAATTTAAAACGACCAGGTGCCACAACCTGGTTGGGTGGTGGGGATGGTGTATTGGGGTATTGTTTTCAGAAATAGTGAAATGTTTGCAGCTCCCCTCTGCCTTCTCGGATAGATAAGGCATAATAGAAGAGTAAATCATAAACATGTGTTTTCCAAAGAAACCAGTTCTACACAAACTACGTGTTGCTGAATCTTAGTTTTTCACCCTTCAATTGGCCGATTTACAAATAGCGCCCGGAACATATTCGGTAAGAAGTACTCTTCTGCATTTTACTCTGCACATCTACTGACCAATAGGGTTGCAGCAGTTAGTGTGTGGTAGTTAGCTCTTGCAGTGTAGTGTTCCAATGCATCTCTCGTCAAGGGCAAAAATTCTAGAGTCTTTTGCGCTTTAGCAAACACCTGGAGCCTGCTCTGGTCAATGATCGTAGCCTCTGGCATATCATAACGTTGGCACACAAATGTTTCAGTCTCAGTAGAGAGGCACCATCACGAGCAATTCCTTTGAGAACAAGAGGCTGTTTCAGGAATATATTCCACCAGGACTTCATATATAAGCTTACGTGCCCGAACCGCACGATAGTAGGCCTTGCCTTCCATCATTGTCTGCGGTGTTGGATGCATACACGCCCGATTCTGGCCAAAGATCATCCAGGCCAGCATTTTCCATGTTCTGAAAGTTTCAGAAAGCTCATGCACACATGTAGTCCACCCACGAGAGCATCCACATTCTCAATGTCAGGGCTAGCCCAAACTAGCTCCTTCATTTTGCTGTGCATGGCAGGTCTGCTGTAATGATGGTATTCTTCTGACCGATGGTTTTTGAAGCGATCGATCACAGTCATTAGTGTGTCAATCATCAGCTGTGGCCTGAAGAATCAGAGGCATGCCTGCTGTTGTCGCTGGAGGGTCGACGATACTGATTGCTTCATCGAATGCACCCAAGGCAGGAATGGACATCTATCCGTCAACATCGTTTCATATAACCGACGAGCCTTAAACCCAAGCCACGTCTGGACCTTGACTTTTGCTTTTCTGTGTGGTTTTCAAACCACTCTTTGGCATCGATTGCTTTCAACATCGAGGGGAGGTGATTATGTTTGTCCACGTCCCAACATGATCAATGGTTTGAAATGCTTCCAGAGAACATTGATGTTATTGCAGGAGCAATGGATAATTTGGTTATGTGCAATGTTGTCCGATACATATACATAACCATTCTTGGTGAACTTATCAAGAATAGTATGAGCTATGTTGGTGTCTATTGTCCGAGCACTGTCAATCCCAATGGTACGACTGGCAGTATGTAGTACATTCAGCAAGGCTTCCAGTCACGTAACCTGAAGCACGGCACGGCCTAGCCCAATGTGCTTTGGTGTCGGCTTGCAGCTGTTGGATACAGCGTATACTGCAAACCTTCCCATTTGACATCGTCACCTTCCTTTATACCCTAATCAACCAGTAAAGGAAGGAACAAGTAAAGGTATTCTCAGGTCACCTGTTCAGCAAGTCTTCCTGTTTTGTCTTTCAACACTGTAGATGGTTTTATGGTAACTTGAAACTTTCTCAATCGAGGGCCTTGCTTTGCAACAAGTCAGTTGCTTTGCGACCTGAATCCAACTTTCCACATGGAAAAAAGAAAAACCAATAAAACAGAAAAGTAACGATAGCCTTGTATTTATTAACATATTTTAACCAGAATTGCAACATGTAAAACAACTCGAATGATAATAAAATAAAAATTTAAAAGCAGGTTTCGTTACATTGGAAAGGTAATTCTGGCATGCCGATTTCTCCTAGCAGGTCCATCACAACCTGTGAGCAACCCTCGAGCTGGCGGGGGTTCATCCCTATGTGCTTTTTGTGGAACGGTAGCACCAAGGAAAGATAAAAGGAGCCAATTTCACCAAATGCACATCTTGCAAGAGATTCGTAAGAGGGTTGAGGTAGGAGGTTTGAGAGGAAACAAGAACCGTTTTAGACTCGGTGGTAAAAGCAAGCACGTCACCAGCGAGTATCCCATGGGGGCCGCAAGTCCAGGTTCCTGCTAGTTTGATGGGTTTGCATGTGAAGAATGGTCTTTCTCCACCCCACGTTGTTACACACCTGGCGCTGACTCGTTCCTGATTAGCATTACAGAAATGATGGAGGGTGGTAGGAAGCAGAAACGAGGAAAGGAACAACAGGTTAACTAACACTGAACGCGTTCGAACCGTACAGTTTAACAGAATCCTATGGGGCCTATGGTTGATGGAAATCAAGTGAGTTTACCATTCAACCGTGCATAGTCTTCCAGGTGCTTCCTGCGTTGTACGCAAGGTGTGGCCTTGACGGCTTCCAGCCTGCGAAGTAAAGCCTGAATGGATGATGACAGGGGAGGAAGGATGCAGAGGAATTTTTTTTACACCTGCTTATAGGTTTTATTGTTTTTAAAAATTAACTTTCCTCATCATTACACCGTTTGGCTGGGGCAGGATGCATGTTGCTCCAAGGCTAAACTGTGTAAAAGCTAAATGAACCCCAACTGTCACAACTCCGTTAGTCAGTACTGCATTCACTCAATTAGTGATAAAATTTCCAGCTGCACATGTCACATGATGCTGTAACCATGGATTTAAATCCCATATACAATGATCATATGTGTGATTATGATCATATGAATGATTTATTCCAATATGATTTATTTATTTATTTTTTATTTATTTATTTATTTTATTTTTATTTATTTATTTATTTTATTTATTTATTTATTTAAATTTATTTATTTTTATTTATTTATTTATTCCAACAAATATTCCAATATGATCATTCCAACCCATTGATCATTGTGATCAATGATCATATGAATGATTTAAATCCCTGGTGTTGGGCTAGCGGCTAGGGTGCCGGCTTAGGATCCAAGGATCCTGGGTTCGAATCCCGGTCAATCGCTGAATTAACGCCAGGGGGGTTGACTCAGCCTGTCATCCTTCCGAGGTCGGCAAATTGAGTACCAGTTCACTGGTAATTCCCTGCTTGTCGTTAAAGGCGGCAAAAAGGGTTGGCGTCAGGAAGGGCATCCGGCCGTAAAACATTGCTTCAAAAAGGGGACCGAAAAACAACAACAACCACAGTTCCCGAAAAAGGCCAACCCCCGCTTGCGGGGAAAAATGGCCTCTAAAGGTGTTTTTTTTTTTTTTTTTTTTGTTATACAATGATCATATGTATAATGGTCAACGGACACCAAGAGTGCTGGCTGTGTATCGTTTGTGACAATTTTTAAGACTCATGTCGCACCCTGCCATCTTGCAGGACCAGCTTGCCATTACTAGAACATGCACAGGTTGTAAAAAAAAAAATCAAAAAAAATCTCGAATTAACAACGTCGTGCAGATTAACAACACCTTAAATCTTTGTTTTTTATTCTCCGACAGCTCGTCTAAAGACACGCAGTGTACTCGTGTTAATATTTGAATGTACAAAACCACAGTCCAAAATCCGTGCCATTGCAGATAAACAGAATTTGTGCTTTCGTCATAACATATGGGAGGAAATAGGTTCCGCACACTGCATAACCTCACCAGGTTTTCCCTCTCGATGCGTTGTTGCTCACGCTGTCGGTTCAGCATGCTGCTCGGCATGCGGCCGCTCCATGTCGCTCGAGTTTGGGTCCGCGTTACATTCCAACCCGCTTGACCGGCTCTGAGCTTTGGATTTGTAGCTGATGCAAAGTAATGCGGCCGCTGCTGCACAGGATTCACAAACTGGTCTTGTTCTACCTCCTCCACGCACTCTTCAGTTTTGACCTCGCTGTTCGTTTGGACACCGAGACACCACTGCAAAATGACAAAGACATATTTATGAGCGGAAGAAACGAAGTATACTACTGCGTACTGATACAAACGTCAGTGGCTTCAGCAAGATTATGAAAGCAAATTGTTTTTTTAAATTTTGCGAAACATCATTTAATGTAATAACAATTGTTCCGATGCAGTAAAGGGTTGTTGGACCAATATCTGTTGGACCAATACCAATCAATATCTGTGGATGAGTACATTATGCGTTCTTTCATGCAACTATTGTAACATTTGACACATTTCGTACTGTCCTCCATGGCTGTTCCAAAGGTCCTGTGCAAAGCAGTGCTGAAGAAAAATGATTAATTAATCAATAGTCAAATCATAGCTGGCACGCTGCGACTTTGTCCGAACATACCAACAGGCACATGAAGGTACGGCTGCAGAGATAAAAAGCTGATGCCCGTTCACCAACACCTCCTCTCCAATTCAGACTTTATTTCGCTTGTAGACACTCCCCACCATCTTAACCAGATCGCAAGTACTGGCACTTCCAAATCATCAGGACTTCCTCAGTTTAAAAGAGAATCAACATGATTCATGCAACACTGGCAAAATAACGTGTGCACAACTATATTGGGATAGACTATTCACTCGAGACATCAATTGTGATTTCTCATTCAAAATAATCTGATTGGCTCTTGTGGAATGGTGTAAAGAATTATTGTTTTCATTCACTCTTGAAATTCCTTCTGACGAACATAAACATCGCTCCGCATGCGGTACAATGCACAAAAGTGTGTGCTGTGACCAGGGGTGCCGTAAGGGGGGGAAAAGTTAGGATGATTCCAAGGGCCCTGCACTGACAGGGGCCCTAAAAATTATGAGAACATTAGGTAAAAATGTGCGCACGTGCTTCATAGGGGCCCATTGTGACATCTTTTCATGGGGCCCAAAATCCCTGGCGGCACCCCTGGCTGTGACGTGGTTGCAGTACACCACGACATACATAGCATCAAGTACCTTAAATGAAGCACATCATATATGCTGTTACAGTCGGGCAATTTTTTTAAAAACTTTTTTGTGGCGGACCAATGAAAAAGGACATTCACGGACAGTTGGAAAGGAAACGTTTAACGATTCAATTTATTCACAAATATGTACAGTGCAACTTATCGATAGGAAAGAAAAAAGGACAAGAGGCAGAAACTTAGCTTAATCTATGCCTTATGACGATCACTACGAATAAACACAACAAGGGTGCCGATGCAAAATGGTTACGATGTTACCAGGACCTTGTTGTCTTGATTCACCAACCAGCACCACGCCGGCAAAGGGCAGTCCCCAGCACGGGCACGGAGAGGAGTCACCAGCTCGAACACGGACAGGGAGTCTCAGCACAAACACGAAGGGGCAGTCCCAGCACGAAAAGGGGCAGTCCCAGCATGAACACGGGCAGGCAAGCAGGCACGTGCAGAGAGTCGAAGTCATGCACACATGCAGAGTGTGCAGAGAGTCCGATGAACACGTGCAGAGTCTCCGATGACCACATGCAGAGAGTCCGATGAACACTTGCAGAGTGTCTGCAGAGTGCAACCGGCAGGCAAAGAGCAGGCACGTGCAGAGAGAACAAAGTCCAAGGCAGCAGAGAGAGAATCAAGTCGTGGCCTCATGCAGAAAGAGTCCGTCGTGCACACGTGCAGTGAGATTGAGCAGAGAGAGACCGGCCGACAGGTCACGTGCACAGAGAGCGAAAAAAAGAAAAGAAAAGCGTGCAGAGCAAACAAAGTCCTTCCCGAGGGTGGGGCTGTTTGAGGCACCTTTCTAATATATTATATCTGCACCTTTCTAACCAGCCCCTCCGGAGGGTGGGGCTGTTTGAGGGTGTTTTCCGGGCTACTGATTGGTGGAGTCTCGCTTCCCCTGCCTCCACAAGCCCTCTCAAAGGGACTTTTACCCGGTGCATTTCAAAAGTTCCCTGTCCACAAAATGTTGTTGCTGGCATCCACCCTTGAGGCCTTTGGCCTGTTTTCTGTCCTTGAAGACTTTGAATCAATATCTGTGGATACAATATTTGTGCATCTGCCTGGCTAACTATCCCTTATGAGTGGAGGGCCTGTCTTTCCCTCCCCAATGCATAATGACATACTAACCAAAATAAGAAGAAGGGACTAAGATAATGTTCTGCTATGAAATAACTATTCTAAGGGACCTGTATGGTGGTTGCCATTCCTTCGTAGCGATTTCCCAAAACCGCAACAATACGAATATCATGGCATGCATATATACAAACATATTGTTACGGACCGCGGATAAGGATGTTGGTTTGCCGAGCGGATGGCACCGCGGCCGTACAGTTACCCTGACTAACCCGATTCCTGAACGTTGGCCGGATCGCGCCACAGATATTCAATAGGGAAAAGACTAAGGTGACACGGATGTGAAGAAGAAGAAGACAAAAAGGTTGGAAATACGAATATAATTTATTTACTATTTACAGGCTCAAAAAAACCAAGGAGAAGGAAGGATAATAAAATAAAATAGACAGAGGGACGGACCAGAAGGACACAGTGAAAATCGCTAGCTTATCTATGCAGTCTTAATTAACCCATGGACAGAACAAACAAGGACAGACACGCGGGGAATGATGATAGGACTGGCGGGAGGTGGATGGCTGGAGGGAGAGGAAGGTCCACCGGTACTGCAGCACGATCGGCGGTGCCGTTTCCTCAAAACTGCCGTCAAGGCCCCAAGCTGCTGTTGTTGCTGCTGTGGCCGCTGCTGCTGCTGCTGTGTCTGCTGCTGCTGCGGTGGACGTCGCGCGCTTTGCCAGGACTCGTCTGACTCAACCACACAACTGAACAACGTGCTTGCTTCTTGCCCAACTCTCTTGCTTGGTCCAACTTTGGCGAGCAAGGCAACGAATAGCAGGCGTTGTGCTTCCCTGGATGATCTTCCGCAGTACCTTGCGCGCGCTTTTATAACGCCTCCGGCGATCAAGCCGCCGGCCTTTAGGACACGCCCATCGGTGTGCTCACCTCGGCCCTGGTTGGTCGCGCGACCCTCTGGCTCCGCCCTTGATGACGACGGGCGGGCACGCCCTTCTTCCCCGACCCGAGCACATGTTCAATGGTGGTTTTGGAGGGGATGTAATTGGCAATCGAGGCTTGGCAATGATGAAAGGGGTGTGTGAAAGAAATCTACTCTATTTCACTTGGTGCAATGGAGTGTCATCTTAATGGGAGACAAGGCCTTACCCTAATACACATAATAAAGATATAACTATCAACCAGGGGGAAATCTATGATTGGCTGACGTGTATGCTTTATGGACTAATTATGGGACGCCCTTTGACCTTTACACAACACTGGAGGCAGGAGGGTCCAGAATCAAGCAATATTAATAAAACACACAATAAAAAAATACAATCCTCATATCCACAACAATATATATATATATATATATATATATATATATATATATATATATATATATATATATATATATATATATATATATATATATATATATATACAGTGGTACCTCGGCTTACGAGTGCCCCAACGTACGAGTTTTTCGGGATACGAGCCGTCGCTCGGGCGGTTTGTTGCTTTGGGATACGAGCCGAGATCCGATGTACGAGCTCAAAAAATTTATTTTTTTGAATTTTCCGGTTGTGGCTTCCGGTTCCGGTCACGCGGTTATCTTGCCGTGAAAGCATCTCTGCTTGGATATAAAACACGCAATCGTCGAAATACATGAGCGAGGAATCTCCTTGCTCCAGCCGGTGACGTCATCGGCGGGGATCCCCGCCTCCAGAGTGGCTGGTCACGTGACCGCCAAAGCGTGTCGCGCGTGCGGGTATAATGAGCTACACCTGTGGATCACGTGACCACGGAAGCACGCCTCGCTTGAGAGGCATGGCTTTCGGTTTGCGTTTTGCTTTATAAGGCGCGATAAATGGGCTTTTGAGTGTTAGCGGTTCATGGCGTTGACGGTTCATGGCGGTTCATGGCGGTTGACGGTTCATGACGGTTCATGACGGTTCATGGCGTTGACGGTCAAAAACCCATTACATCAATTTTACCAGGCACTGTACAGTAAGTACAGTGGACACCAAATGCACGGTGGAAGGCTAGAAGTAGAAGATCGTCCAAGACAAGTGAGAATAAGCCATACTTTGGAGGAGATGACGTCATTCGCTGGTCCGATAACCAAAGATGTGGTATAAAAAACCAGGTGAGCTAACAATGCAGCAATGAAGGAATTCGGCCAAGGCACCGGCACACAACGACCTACCTACATCGAAAGACTCAATGCCAATGGTGACAGAAGCCAAGACGGCCGGCTTAAACACCGCCGAAAGACCACGGTGTACCAACTTACGATGCAGAACATCTTGCACTTAATATGATGACAACAGGTGCCATCCTCTGACGTACCATTACAGGTACAGGTACAGTACACGTGAGCACAGAGCAAAAGTTCACTGAAACCGAGATTAAGAAAAAAGAAAAAACACCTCGTGGTCCGTGCTCGATATCCGAGTTTCAATCTTTTCAAACACATGATGCTCTCGGTCACGGTATCTCCTGCGAGCTGCTTCTCCTTCAACCACACAAACAACAACTTCTCCATATCTTCATGGATAGAGGTCCGGAGCTTTGAAATAATCGTAACGCCCTTGGCTGGCGTTATAGCCTTTATGGACTCCTTCTGCTTCAAAATCGTACATATCGTAGAAGGAGTACGATCGTACTGCCTCGCCAAGTCGACAACACGCACACCTCACCTGGCATGCTCTTCTCCTCTGCTTAATAAAACCAGTTTATTTCTTTACATTCTCTTGTATTATGTACAGTATATACGAGGTCGTGCTTGTTTATACATTATTTGTTATTTATAAAGTACATTTTTGTTATTTAAAAGCACCTAACAAAAAAAATTGGTGTTTTTTTTTTGAGGCTGGAACGGATTAATAGCATTTCAATGCATTTGAATGGGAAAATTTGCTTTGACTTACGAGCGATTTGGCTTACGAGCTCCGTCACGGAACGGATTAAACTCGTAAGCCGAGGTACCACTGTATATATATATATATATATATATATATATATATATATATATATATATATATATATATATATATATATATATATATATATATATATCAGCCATTAGGGTTTAAACCCCATGACTCAATTGAGTATAACATCTGAAATTATATATCGTGCTTCTGAAAAACTGATTTGAACTCAGCTGCAGGCAGAGGTGAGTGGACAAAATGTGGTTTCGAGGCTCGACGTGCAGGGTGGATCCTTAGCCCAGTAAGCAAGTCCTTGAATGTATGTGCCAAACAGTAGATAATATGCTCGCGACCCACGTACAGGGAAAACATGTCGCTAAACGCCTCCTTCACGAAGGGAATAATTAATTATATATCTTTGTAGTTTCTAGTATGTCTCCTAAAATCAAAGACGTAACCAACCTCGGGAGAAATATAGACATTACATATCTTCGATTGTTATTGTATTCAGCACGTGTATCCAATCATTCATCTACCATTTAGCCTAGTGTATGAGAATATTTTCTTCGACCTGCGCTCGGGTCTGATATGTTTAGATAAAGAGCCAAAAAAGCTCAGCCCATCCAATGCTTACATCTGTTTGTCTAAGTTTGGCCTTCTGTAGGAAGGGACAATGGGAGGTGTTGTCGTTATGGCCCAGGTTTTGCTATGTCTTTAGCGCAGATTCTTGTCTGATATTTTGCTATAAATGAAATGCCTTTTTGCTCATTTTTCAGCGAGTGTCTTGAGGAATTGCCCGCTGCGTGTTAGGCGGTGCATTCTTGAGCCTCGCTCCACACTGTGTGTTTGTAATCGATCCCATTAAACATTGTTGCTCTGATTCTTCTTCTTCTTCCTTCCCATGAGGTCTTCGACCGACAATTTTGGTACCAGGAGTGGGGTCATCCAAGTGTGCAGACGAGGTGGATCCTCACGTTCCAGGTCGGGAAGGAGGCCTGCCGGCACCTAATTTGGGTAAGCAATTTTTGCACATCGAAATTGAAGCCTCCTGCCTTGCTTTGGACGTGTGGACCTCTGTCGGCTGTACCACCTGGCTTGCATTCCGAACCATATTTAGTTTAAACCAGAGCAGCAGTGGGTAATGAATCGATTATACAGGGCGCCCGAGATAAGGAGGGATATCCCTCAGGTAAGCTTCCTGCGTGGGAAGCAGGTAGACCCATATGTGGGTGATAGATAATAGGTGTTAAGTTACTCCGGCGTGAGAACTGCGTTTAAGGTTAGGGATCGGGGGGCGACCCGATCTTAGGACTACCAGGAGGGACTAGCCCAAGAAAGGTAGGACGATGAGTATTTTAAGTTAAGCTACGCACTGGATGTGTTGGAGTGAGCACAGGTATTTGTGTATAAGGGAATGAATGATCTGTCATTGCAGCGTGTATTTGTGTTTATTGTGTGTGTGTCATTGATGTGTGTCATGGATTGACAAGGGGTTCCCCAAATTGCCTACGGGCGTTGGGCAATCCGGATGAGTAAAATTGGCAGGGAATAATGAGTATGTTATGGAGAGCATGTGTAGACAGGGCTTTAAAACAAGTGTTCAATTACATCCCCACATTAACGGCTCTCCAAATGTAGTAAGGGAGAATGGGAGTGAAAGTCAAAAATGATAGGCTGTCAACCGACTGGGTGTTTATTCAACGGCATGGCCGGGGCTTGTATTTGGCCGACTTGGGATGGCAGAATGCGTTGAATGAAGGCAAGAATGACATGTGATGCTGACATGAGTCCAATCGGAAGGATGGATGGTTATGGTTTCACCCGGTCTGTTTATCTGTCTGTCTGTCTATCTGTGAATGGAAATTGAACTGGACTTCGACAGAAGGCAGGTGGGTGGTCACCTGCTGTGAATTGTGGTGGAACATTTGTGACGTCCCCTAATACGAGGGGACGAATTGGTTTGTAAATGTGTTGTGCAGGTACTTTCTCTGTAGGTAGCTAAATTCTACCTGGGATAAGTTCAGGTGGAGAGGGGAGTTGTCTCTGATGCCTTGCTCCACGGGGCAGGAATATTGTTGTCAAGTCTCATGTAACCTTGGTTAACGTATATCTACGGACAAGAGCTGCACTTTATTTTAGTAAGTGACTGGGAAAGTTTGTTTTAAAAGGTGCCAGCGGAGTTGTTTAGAGTTATGGAGGTCACAACTCGCTGGAACCTCTTTATTTATGTTTGGCTGACTTACATTGGCTAGTGTATGAGAAAAGGGGGACTGAAAATGCTTTGATTTTTCCGTGGATTGCCCATTGGGCATGTTTAGGATTTAATAGAGTGGTGGAGTTCTGTGAAATATAATGACGTTGTCTTATGGACACTTTGTGAGTGACTAGACACGTGCCTGAAAGGGGAAATTGTATTCATAACTCATGTGGGTTGTGTCTGAAGAAAAGGTTTAAAAGGAAGTGTGAAGAAGGTCATGGAAAGTGCAAAGATGATTAAATTGGAAAGTCGAATCAGATGGATTACTTGTCAATGACAGGTGACTGCAGGAATTGATGAGAAAGTGGAGGAAAAGGTTATAAAAGTTGATGGAAAAGACAAGAAATAAAGAAAAGTGGTTAGTTATGGACTGTTGTTTTGTGATAAGAAGGTGATTGGGGGCTGGTGAAGATTGGATCACGGCTCTGCAGACGAGGTGAACAGAACTCCACCAGGTATGTGGGAATCACATCAATTAAATTATTGCTCAAAGGGAGGTGATAGAGCAAAATGAAGAAGATTGGGCCAACCTTGGGCCTTCCCGATTATAAAAAGGCCTTCACACTTTTCACCCATGCAGTAGGGGGATTCGCACAATCCGTGTTAACTCAGACTCATGGAGATAGGGAACGTCCGGTAGCCTATTTCAGCAAAAAGCTTGATGCGGTAGAACAAGGCTTTCCGCTGTGTTTACAAGCCGTGGCGGCTGCCCGATACGCAGTTGAGCGGACGGCCGACATAGTTATGGGACATCCGGTCCTTTTACAGGTACCGCATTGCGTCCATACACTACTACAACAGCGAAACACACAGCATCTCACAGCCACTCGACTGATGCAATACGAAACGGCATTAATTATGGCACCCAACGTGACGGTGATGCGGTGTACCATTCTTAACCCAGCGACACTTTTGCCAACAAAGGAGGAGGGAATCCCGCACGTTTGCACGGACGTGGTCCAATTAATATCAACGGTAAGGCCTGACTTACAGGACACTCCGCTACAGGAAGCCGATCATACCTATTACGTCGATGGTTCAGCCAAACGGGCTTGGGACGGATCCCTGTTATCTGGGTACGCAGTATGCTCGGATACGGAGACGGTCGAAAGCGGCCGCCTCCCGCCCACCTGGTCAGCACAACAAGCTGAACTGTACGCACTCACGAGAGCGTGCGAAGTAAGCGAGGAAAAAGCAGTGACAATTTATACAGACTCGGCATACGCACACGGAGTGGTCCACGACAAAGGGGCCATATGGAAAATGAGAGGGTTCCTCACTTCAGCGGGAGCACTCATTAAAAATGGGGACTTAGTGCGAAATCTGCTTCATAGTATTATGCTTCCACGTGAAATAGCTGTAGTTAAATGCCGAGGTCACCAGCGTACAGACGACGCTGTGGCCCGTGGAAACGCCCGAGCCGACGAAGCAGCAGCACTAGCGGCAAACCAACAAGTTGGGTATAATATGCCAGTAGTTACGCGCAAACAGGGCGCTAAAGCGACTGCCCAGACAGACGTTCCGACATCCGCACCTACAGAGTTCGATGTAATACAATTACAAGCCGCGGCCTCAAACGTAGAACATTAAGATTGGATTAAATTGGGAGCTCAGCGCCCCGCAGAAGGACAAATGTGGACGATTAATGACAAACCCGTGGCACCGCGAGCTTTATTACCATGGTTGGCACGCATGGCGCATCAAAATGGCCATGTGTGCCATAGGGGGGTGATGAGGCAGGTCACTTCCACCTGGGCAGCACCAGGCCTTTCGACTGTGGTTACCATGGTCTGTCGCTCGTGCGCTATATGTCAACGGCATAATAGGGGGGCACCCCCCAGACGCCGCCACAACGTGGGTCACCCGGCTCCCGTCGGGCCGTTCTGTCATATCCAGTTCGATTTTTTCAATTTACCGCCTTGTATGTCCTTTAAGCATGTATTGGTAGTGGTGGACATGTTCACCAAGTGGGTGGAGGCCTACCCATGCGTCAGGGCTGACGCTATAACGGTGGCCAAGTGCCTTTTGCGGCACTTTATATGTCGATTCGGTGTCCCGCAGAAAGTGTCATCCGATCAGGGCGGGCACTTCACAGGTGACGTCATTAAAGCCGTGTTAAAGGCCTTGGGAGTGATACAGTCGTTCCACTGTGTTTACTGCCCGCAATCGGCGGGACTTGTAGAACGAACGAATGGCACACTGAAAGGTAAGTTGGCAAAGATTTGCGACGAGACAGGCCTCAAGTGGCCGGAGGCCCTTCCGCTAGCGTTAATGAGCGTGCGCTCCACTCCAGGGCGCACCACTGGTCTCTCTCCACACGAGATATTAATGGGTCGGCCCATGAGTTTGCCGGTATCGGCGCCAGTGGATATGGCAGCCCTTGAATTACCTATCATGGATGACATGCTTCTAAAGTTTTGCATAGGTTTGTCCCATGTGGCACGCAGCATACATGAACGCGTTCGGGAGGCCCTGCCGGAGCCAGCAAGCAAGCCTATCCACACCTTCGAGGCAGGAGATTACGTGCTGGTGAAGCATTTCACCCGTAAGACTGCGCTCGAACCAAGGTGGACGGGGCCATACCAAGTTCTTCTGATCACACCAACAGCGGTGTTTTGTGAGGGCAAGTCGTCCTGGGTACATGCCACACATTGTAAGTTGGCCATACCCACAAACACAGACACCTCAAACGCACCACCACAGATCGAGGATGCTGCACCACCGCCTGTTAGGGGTGGCAATCACACTTAGTTTAATATACTGCTTTGCCAGCACTGGGGACATGAGGGCATGGGCGAACACGGAGACATATGCATATGGCGACCAAACCGTTAAGGTCTACCGGCAGAGAGTTATCTGGGGTCAGAGGATAAATATACCCTGCTGCCATGTAAAGGAAGACGTATGGACACGGATAATGTGGAGTGCGTTGTACACAGACTCACATGGAAGGAAGACAGGTTTTGCTGCCCTCAGTCGTCTGAAGCAAGCGCCACGACAAGGCAGCGCACCAATAGTAAACATGGCCAGGCCAGGTTACAAATGGGGAAAGGACTCGAACAATTTAACCACGCATGTATTACTGAACAGAGGCACTACTCTATTACTACAATGTAAATTCATGACCTCCCCCTACGATTATAGGCCACCATGCATCTCACACATATTAATTCCGCACCGACGGATCGAAAGCAGGAAAAAGCCAAAGGAAAATACGTATTGGACAGTTACCCGTGCAATGGCGAAGGTACAGAACCGATCACGTTGTTGGATGTGCATGCATTTTCCCCACACCAGTACGACAGGGATAGAAATGGTAGTGCTGCCCCTGTCCCTACGAGATATGTGCTCAGGACCCTTGCGTACCCCATGTCTGACCACAACCTTGGAACTGATAGGCCCAAAATCCCCAGCAGTGTGTTCCCGGGAGTTTCGATATACCCCACCCATTAAGCAGGCTTTGTTAGACAAACCACCTGATCCAGTCTGGGTGACAGAGCAAAAGGGACGGGTGTGTCTTATAGGAAAGGGACACGTTCAGATGGGAACCTCGGAATGTACCCATACCCTGCCATCCGATACCAGAGGGAGAGAAAAGGGAGGCCCCCTTGTAATAACCATAGATGACCAAGCCCAGCATAACGTAACCAAGCTAACCATATCTTGGGGAACACCAAGCGCCACCCGCGTTGAGATCGGTAAATGCATGGCCTCGGCCCTTATCCCACCCCATGGAGTAATGTTTATTTGCGGAAATAAAGCATATCCATACTTACCCGACCAGTGGGGAGGGACTTGTTATCTGGGATCCATTTTTCCCAAGGTAAATTTGGTAAATCATGTATTATTAGATGTAGGGAAGATGATTAAAAGGAAGGTATTTTCGGAAATTGGTGAAACTAAATATGGCATTTGAATTTCCAGACACGACACAGGAAATGCGGCTATGAATAAGCCAACCATCTGAGAGATAAGGTAACTAAATGCCAATTGGTGGGACGGGGGGCTAGGAATTTGACCATGGTGTGTGTAAGAAAGTATTGTTGCGAATATGGAATTTGGCCTCCATATCCGCTTGTAAATATTCCCCTATTTTCTCCGATACTCCCCAACTCTCCCTTACCCCATTCCCTAGTCCCATTGTCTGTAAACAACACCCATTAGAGCCGATCTTCCCCTTCATCCCCCCATTAAATGTCGTGCCCAGGTCCCCCGCACCACACGTAGACAATTATAGGACATCTTGCTAGTTATTCTTAATCTATGTCAGTTAAGGACTTGTTTCCATTAATTATGACTCTTCGTTGCACCAGAATGTGATTATATGGCACCTGTTAGGAAGTTTAGGACCTCCCCATACCTCTCCGCATCTCTTCCCCATGAAGAAGCGCCAACTACAACAACAACAACAAAAGAGGGGGGCGGCGCGGTGACGGCATGGGGAGTGGGCGTCCTCCTTCCGGCTCGGTTAGCCACCATTGACCACGCGCTCCACGGGGTTACCACGAAGGGGCTCCCTGTCGGCCCCTCGTCAAGGGCGGAGCCGGTAACCCCCGCACCCAATGAGAAGCCATGGGCCGATGCCATCTGGGGCGGCGCTAACGAGCCGAGGGCGTGTCACTCCCCGCCGGATATACGCGGCCCCGCGCCGGATGTGACGTGAGATGCGCCCCGAGCTTGGAAGGAAAAGACGCCACCCTCCCGAGCGCTGAGCGACCTCCCCAGCTTGAGACCAAAGTCGCGACCCACAAGCGCTGTGATACCTTCACGCATCTCTGGACACCACCGTACGTGATCCTGCCCTGAGCACAGGTGCACCTGGAGCGATCGCTACCCGCTTTCCTGGCCATCAAACCCCGTGTGAGTGAGCCTTGTCCCGCGTTTACCTGTCGTCTGTCCGGGGATAATATAAGTGTGTTTAAGTGCCCACCTTCCTATGTTTCCCTCTTGTCCCTGTAATCTAAACCTTCCGCAATTGTAATAACAACCTTTGAGAACCGTATCCCTGGTGTCGTATTGTGTGATTGTAATCCAGCCGGGTGTCTTCTTTTTCTTATTGAGCCAGCATAGCGCGATTAGTCAACCCCGGGTGCAATCGGGGTAACTTGTACGGATACGGCGGCCATCCCGCTCGGCCCACCATACCATCAAAGTCGTATCTGTAACAATTGGTGTCGAGGAGTGGAATTCGAACCCGGGACTAAATTAGTTAGGCCCAAATTTTGGGAGGGAAAATCGATTCGGAGCGCGTTTCCCGCGCGAAATTATAACGGCGAAATTTCAATTTGTTTTACGAAAATAAAAAAAATAAAAACCGAGTTTTGCAAGTCGCGCTATGGCGGATCAAGACGGCTGGGGTCCGGTAGGGGAGAGTGAAGCAGGGTCGGTCCAGGACCAAATTGAGGGACATGAGGAGAGCGAAGCAGTGAGGGCGGCAGGTTCGCAAAATAGCGCCGTCACGCACGAAGTAGCGGGCGCGCAAAATGGCGCGCTCGCTCACGTGGTTGAAGGGTCCCAAAATAGCGGCGCCGCGGAGGGCGAGCCTGCGGTGGCGGCTGGGGACGCTGGGCAAACCGGGTTTGACCTCAGATTATTCTTGACCCAACTGAATGCAAAAATGGATAGGATGGAGGGCCAAATGAGGGTTGATAGTGGGCGATTAGAGGGCCAAATGGGGGTAATGAGGGACGAAGCGAGGGCTCGGAGTGAGCAATTGGGGGTAATGAGGGACGAAGCGAGGGCTCAGAGTGAGCAAATGGGGGTAATGAGGGACGAAGCGAGGGGTACCAGTGAGGGATTAGACAATAATTTTAAGGGATTAGACAATAATTTTAAGGGATTAGACATGAAATTTGGGAAATTAGACGATAGATTAGGGGAAATACAGGAGGGGTTAACGGGGGTAGAAAACAGAATGGCCGCTCAAGAGAATCAAATGGAAGGGATGCAAAAAGGGTTAGAGGGGTTAGAAAACAGTATGGAAGGCAAATTGAGGGACATGAGGGACCAAGCGGAAAGGGAAGTTAAACAAATGGAGCAGCAGATAGAGGGGGTCAGAATGGGGGTAGAAACCAAACTGGATGCTCACAGGGAGGAAATGGAGCAGATGAGGGTGGCATCTGGGCAGGAGATGCAAGTGATGGGAGAGGAGATCAGAAGAGGAGTGAGTGAGGAGGTCGGAGGAGTGCGCGAGGAGGTGAGGCACTGTGAGGAGCACATGGAAAAGGAGGTGAGAAAGGGGACTGTAAAGTTACAAGGGGGCATAGAGGACCTGACGCAGGAGGTGGAGCAGCTGACGGTGGGACAGACGGAGTTAGTGGAGCAGGTTCAAAGGAACACTGCGGTATTAGGAGGTTTAAAGGCGACACAGAAAGAACTAAAAGATGACTTGGTAGCGACGAAGAGGGAATGTCAGATGGTACGTGAGGGACTGACAACGAGGTTGGACGAGGTGGTAGAGGTAATGGAGACGAAGGACCGGCAGGTGAGGACGCACCTGGAAACGGTCAAGGTAGCCTTAGAGGATGAGCTTGAGGAGACGTACCGGGGAATAAAAGAGGTGAAGCACAAATTAGAAGAAGTGGAAGAAGGGATGAGCGAAATTAAGAAGCGACGGAGAGGGGATAAGAAAGAGATAAAAGAGGAGATAAAAGAATTGGTCCAAAGTCTGTGTTTGGATCGTGATGATGTGCTCATTAACCGGATGAGGGATTCGCAGGTGATGGAGGAGAAGCGAAGAGGAAGAGGACCCGGTGTAAGTGGTGACCAATATGGTCGTGCGTATGATGCGCCAGGGGATTTAATAAGCTTGGGGGTCGAGATAGACCCGGGTGTTCGTGAGAGGCCGTTGGTGAAGTGTGCGACAGGTCTGGTGTGCGAAAATGGAGGTGTGCAAGAAAGTCCGACTCTGGGGTGTGTGAGGAAAAAGTGCGTGCCAAGGAGTGAGGGTGTTGGCGAGAATGAGTCGGTCGTAGCGCGTGTGCGAGGGAGCACATGGAAGCGCGGTGTGGTAAGTGTTACAGAGGGTGTGACGGGAGAGTGTGCGCAGGAGTGTGCGCGAGAAAGGTGTGTGACGGACAGGTGCATGAGGAAAGAGTGCGCTGTCAGAAGTAAGGAAGAGTGTCCACCTGTGGTGAGTGTTACAGAGGGTGTAACGGGAGAGTGTGCGCGAGAAAGGGGTGTGACGGACAGGTGCACGAGGAAAGAGTGCGCTGTCAAGAGTAAGGGTGAGTGCGCTGTCAGGAATGGAGGTGAAAGTAGTGAGAGTGACATGGAGCGTGAGTTAGTTGTGACAGGTGAGCGAGGATGTACACCTGGGATGGAAGGATGCACACCTGGAATGGTAGAGCGTGAGTGGGAATGCACGCTGGAGTTGGTGGTGAGGCACGTGGTTGGGTGTGCGAATGAGAGCACACCTGTGATTGTCACAGAGGAGGTGACCGAGGAGGGGGCGCGAAGCGGTG
This sequence comes from Myxine glutinosa, assembly GCF_964187855.1. Lineage (NCBI taxonomy): Eukaryota > Metazoa > Chordata > Myxini > Myxiniformes > Myxinidae > Myxine > Myxine glutinosa. The sequence continues at coordinate 47,952,112 of NC_136274.1, forward strand.
TATTGGTGAGGTGTGCGAGCAACGAATGTGTGCCAAAGTGTTCGGTGGTCAGGTGTGTGACCAAGGCTGTGAGTGGAATGGGTGTACCTGGGTGTGTAAGGAAAGGTACGAGGAGCATGGGCACGGCTGGATGTGTGAGCAAGGAACGGGCTGCGGGATGTAAGCATGCAGGTGAAGCATCGACGTTAGACGGGGTAGAGTTTAGAACGACTTTTAGCCGAAGCAGGCCCTCGGTGCGTGCCGGGCCTCGCTTTGAACGGCCGCGTCCAGGCTCCACTAGGCGGAGCTTGCAGCCCGATAGGAAGGGTCGTTATGGCGACCACGTTTTGTTGAGACGTGCCGGCAGGTCGAGATCGGGACATTGGATGGCTCCACGCCGAGGTGGTGCGTGGGATCTCGGCCCGGGTAAGCCCCCGTCCCTGCCCCGAATGCCGGACGCATCCAGCCGCTGGCACAAAACAACCAGCATCCATTGCTTGGCTTTACGAAGCCGGGCTTTGGACAGGGATTGGCGCACCGAGAGGTATTAGTGAGTCGACTGGGTGATGAGGTTAGTGTTTTGGACCCAAAATTAGAGAAAAACAAAATTTGATGATTGGCAAAGGATTGGCAGAGTGATGATTGGTAATGGTACAGTGATTGGCAGATGATTGGCAAATTTTTAATTTGTTGGATTTGGACGAGCAAAATTGGTAGTGAGAGACCCCCGATGTGGTGGGATGGCAAATCCACCATCCCTCACAGGTGGGGGCAAAGGAGCAATAGCTTATGGGGTGTATGGCAGTGAAAACTAGCCCGGGTGGGTTAGGATATGGTGTGTAGGGATCTAGCGAAGATGACATTAGGTAACGTTAAGTTTAGTTAGTGACTGATACCTGTAGTGGGGACGCAGGTAGATTAGTATGGATGATAATGACGTGGGAGCGCAATAGTTTAAAGGGACGACTGGGAAGCGCAAGTTTCAGAAGGGAGTAGTTAGCTGAGATGATGCTGTGTGTGTGAGGATTGAACAGGTGTGATTGCACAGGTGTGCAACTGGACAGGTGTGTGGAGTAGTGTATGAGTAGTGAGTGTGTGGATCAGCGCGAATGCGCTTGGGGAGAGAAGGGTGCAGGTGGCACCAGGTGTGAGAGCACAGGTGTGCAGGTACAGGTGTGTGGAGAGAGTTGGAGTGAGTGGTACGGAGTGGTGTGCATGGTGCGAAGGTGTGGATGGGGGAAGAGTGGACCCCTTTCACGAGCACCCGGGGCGGGTAGTGTAAGTGTTAGGTAGAGGGTGCAGGTAAATTGTGGTTGGATATTGGCATTTGTGGTGCGGTTGCAGAATGGTGTTGTGAATGGGTGCATTAGTGTTGTGGAAATGGCTGGGCGTGTAGCCTGTTAGTGTGTGTAGTTGGTTGGGCACTCCACCACTGTGAGGATGTCGGCCAGGTGAGGCCGCAGGTGGGCTCTGGGAGCCGGTAGTTGTGAGTGGGTGCCTGAGGATCCCGGGTGTGGATCGGGTAGCCCAGTGCCAGAGAGGGCACCGAGTGGGGAGAGAGCCAAAGGGCCTTCCCCTGGTAGTTAGGTTAGGGTAAGGAGCAGGTAAGCTCGGAGGCAACTGCAGTGGTGGAGGTGTGCAGGTGGGTAGGCCCACTGGGAGAGGTACACGTCGCAGCCCAGAAATTGTACGAGGGCACCGGGAGATGAATCGGGGGAGTGAGACCCCAAATTGAAGAGCACCACAGTTTGGCCAATGGGAATTGGTTTTTAGAACCCATAGCGTAAGAGGGCCAATGGTTTGGCCGGAGAAAGACCCCGGGTAGTGTAAAGTTGTTAAAGTCATTTAGGAAATAGTTAGGATTGATGAACCTGTCGCACCATACGCAGCCACTTACCTGTGGTGATGATGATGACTCCACACCTGTGTTTTCTTTGTTTTGTGCAGGAAATGAGAATTGCTGTTGGATTTGTGAGACGCATCACGACGTGGATGAGACATTGGGGTGATTCCATCTCTCCCTCCCTAGGAGGGACTGATGATGAATTGGTGATGGCAAATTTTGATGTTGAGTTGAAAATGGCAAATTTTGATGAGAGTTGAAAATGGCAAATTTGATTGGTTAGGAGGGAGAGAAGACGAATTTGGTATATGGGAGGAACGGGGAAGACAGTAGGGATGTTTGTGGATTTGTAAAGTAGATGTTTATGGGTAGTGTTGTGTTTTGTGGATACAGTAAGGGGTAAGGGAGGGGCCATGTAGGTTACCTGGGGGGGGGGGGCGTACGATAGGAACGTACCTGTCTCACCTGGTTCCCATGTGCCCCCAGTGTGCATTACCTTATATTGCGTGCACTTTTGCGCCCTTACCACCTTACTCACTTGTTTCTTCTTTTGTCTCCCACCTCCGAGGATCTGGCTTTGGGGTAGAGAGAGAGGAAAGAGAGGTGCTGGCTACGCAGTTGTGGGCCTGCACTTTCGCTGTTGGCTGCCTGGATCGATACACCATATGGACCGCAATGTTTGTGGCCACCCACCATGGACCGCAGTTCGTTTGCGGCCAAGCACCACCCGGGGATGGACCTATGGGTCAACGTGGCACCTATGCCATACAGGTGAACCACTTTTAGTTACCACCAAGTGCACCACAAGAAGAGCAAGAGACACCTGCAGGGTTAGGGGTTGTCGAATTTATTTTTATTTCATTGAACAATGGTGACTGCACCGATTGGTGGTGGGGTGGTGCTGTTGATGCTCGGAAAGGGTGCTCTGCACGTTATTAAAGGCCGTCGGCCACAGAGCACTCGTGGGTTGGTGTATCGATGTTGGCAAGCGCGCTCTCTCTATGCATAACATCTGCATGTGTTCCTCCAAAAACAGGTCCTGGATCGTAGTGTAAATAGCAGCGTAGTCTTGTAAATAATGCTCCCTACCGGCTGTATGTTTAGTTTGAGAATTCTTTCCGGATTCGGTTATCCTGTGGGTGTGTTTCTGTGAGGAGAAGGGTGCAACGTCGCAGGGGGACATATTTACTCATTTGTGAATATCTGTAAAACTGTCGCACTCAGGGTAGAGTTAATAGTAGAGGGAACTACATTGCGTGCCACACTAAAGTAGGTAAAAATTTATCGGGTCGGGACGCCCCGAGGGTAGAGAAGGGTGCAATGTTGCGAATATGGAATTTGGCCTCCATATCCGCTTGTAAATATTCCCCTATTTTCTCCGATACTCCCCAACTCTCCCTTACCCCATTCCCTAGTCCCATTGTCTGTAAACAACACCCATTAGAGCCGATCTTCCCCTTCATCCCCCCATTAAATGTCGTGCCCAGGTCCCCCGCACCACACGTAGACAATTATAGGACATCTTGCTAGTTATTCTTAATCTATGTCAGTTAAGGACTTGTTTCCATTAATTATGACTCTTCGTTGCACCAGAATGTGATTATATGGCACCTGTTAGGAAGTTTAGGACCTCCCCATACCTCTCCGCATCTCTTCCCCATGAAGAAGCGCCAACTACAACAACAACAACAAAAGAGGGGGGCGGCGCGGTGACGGCATGGGGAGTGGGCGTCCTCCTTCCGGCTCGGTTAGCCACCATTGACCACGCGCTCCACGGGGTTACCACGAAGGGGCTCCCTGTCGGCCCCTCGTCAAGGGCGGAGCCGGTAACCCCCGCACCCAATGAGAAGCCATGGGCCGATGCCATCTGGGGCGGCGCTAACGAGCCGAGGGCGTGTCACTCCCCGCCGGATATACGCGGCCCCGCGCCGGATGTGACGTGAGATGCGCCCCGAGCTTGGAAGGAAAAGACGCCACCCTCCCGAGCGCTGAGCGACCTCCCCAGCTTGAGACCAAAGTCGCGACCCACAAGCGCTGTGATACCTTCACGCATCTCTGGACACCACCGTACGTGATCCTGCCCTGAGCACAGGTGCACCTGGAGCGATCGCTACCCGCTTTCCTGGCCATCAAACCCCGTGTGAGTGAGCCTTGTCCCGCGTTTACCTGTCGTCTGTCCGGGGATAATATAAGTGTGTTTAAGTGCCCACCTTCCTATGTTTCCCTCTTGTCCCTGTAATCTAAACCTTCCGCAATTGTAATAACAACCTTTGAGAACCGTATCCCTGGTGTCGTATTGTGTGATTGTAATCCAGCCGGGTGTCTTCTTTTTCTTATTGAGCCAGCATAGCGCGATTAGTCAACCCCGGGTGCAATCGGGGTAACTTGTACGGATACGGCGGCCATCCCGCTCGGCCCACCATACCATCAAAGTCGTATCTGTAACAGTATTTTACAGGATGGAAAGTGAAGAAGCCGCCGACAACGACTATGGTTCTGACCACAAAGGCCGTCGACCTGAATGGGCCCTTCAACAAGGCAGTTGTGACCAGCGCTCCAGAAAATTGTATTGAATTTTGTGATGACTGTGATACTTGTGTTGATCCCATGTGGGAACTGGCTGCTGCCTGTATTGATTTTTGTGGTGACTGTGATACTTGTGTGGAAAACCCCTTGCGTGTACTGGCTAACACCTCTTATGTATTATGAATGATTGGCTAATAGATAGTCTCGCATTAGTAATGGAACGAATTGGAAACGAAACCCGAATCGCAGAACTACAATTGGAAAACGAATTAGTGCATATGCGAACGATGGTGATGCAGAATCAAGTGGCTTTGGATATGTTATTGGCAGAAAAGGAAGGAGTATGTGGGGAAAACGATGAACCTATTGATGCTTGGGATTCTGATAATGATGATTTTAGTTGGGATGATTATACCTGTGATTTAGAAAGTGTAGGTTCTTTTAAAGGTTATTGCTATTATGCCAGCAGTAAGGAGCGGATGGCAAACATGTATTCGGAAGAACCACCCTCACCACCACTTACACCACCCAGCAATCACATGTACAAAGCTTGATGGCATTGGACGTCGATTGTTTGCCCTAATTCGCGAGGACCACGCCTGCATAAAGAGGGCCCCTAATCTGGCTGGCAACTGGGTCGCACCTACGCCGTGACGAGGGTGGATTCGGAATCCGGCCGGGCGGCAGCAATCTCTTACCCAGGCGCCGTCGTCGCGAATTATGGCTAACAATTCATACGTTGAATGTTAGACGGCCAGTTAGGGCCGATATCTTTCTTGAGCATGCGTGACGCTGTATCGTGCCTGGCATGTAACTAATTGGGATGCTGACCACTGGGGTATACGGTGTCTTTCCAAGGAGCTGTCTTGTAAAGACAAAGGGAGGAACTGTCAGCCATTAGGGTTTAAACCCCATGACTCAATTGAGTATAACATCTGAAATTATATATCGTGCTTCTGAAAAACTGATTTGAACTCAGCTGCAGGCAGAGGTGAGTGGACAAAATGTGGTTTCGAGGCTCGACGTGCAGGGTGGATCCTTAGCCCAGTAAGCAAGTCCTTGAATGTATGTGCCAAACAGTAGATAATATGCTCGCGACCCACGTACAGGGAAAACATGTCGCTAAACGCCTCCTTCACGAAGGGAATAATTAATTATATATCTTTGTAGTTTCTAGTATGTCTCCTAAAATCAAAGACGTAACCAACCTCGGGAGAAATATAGACATTACATATCCTCGATTGTTATTGTATTCAGCACGTGTATCCAATCATTCATCTACCATTTAGCCTAGTGTATGAGAATATTTTCTTCGACCTGCGCTCGGGTCTGATATGTTTAGATAAAGAGCCAAAAAAGCTCAGCCCATCCAATGCTTACATCTGTTTGTCTAAGTTTGGCCTTCTGTAGGAAGGGACAATGGGAGGTGTTGTCGTTATGGCCCAGGTTTTGCTATGTCTTTAGCGCAGATTCTTGTCTGATATTTTGCTATAAATGAAATGCCTTTTTGCTCATTTTTCAGCGAGTGTCTTGAGGAATTGCCCGCTGCGTGTTAGGCGGTGCATTCTTGAGCCTCGCTCCACACTGTGTGTTTGTAATCGATCCCATTAAACATTGTTGCTCTGATTCTTCTTCTTCTTCCTTCCCATGAGGTCTTCGACCGACATATATATATATATATTGATACGGTTTTGAGATTTGTACATATGACATCATTAAAGGCTAAAGGTTTGCCCCCCATAGTTAGTCCACAAGCAACACGTAGGCCCACTTAGAGTATTAGTTATGTCATAGTATGTGTGAGTATAGGCCATTTCCCTAGTAATATCTGCGTTGTGTAAAGCCATGAGTTTAGGTCCTTTCATTTTTGCGCCACCCTCCCAATTCCATCTATGGGCATAATGGATCCCGCGCCCCATTTGGCTGATCCCTCAATTCTGTTACGCTTTGGGCTACCCGCAGCAGTTTGTACGCTTTGGCTGCCAGCAGCATTCGCTGCCCTTTGTTCGCTCAAACTAGTCAAGTAACACGAGGTAGGCCTGAGAAGAGGGAGGAGCGCTGGGGCAGCGTTAAGGAGCACGTGAGAGGCGTTGACGGTAAGGGCCACCAGCCAACCAGGGCTCTGAAGGGAATGGCGTGATAAGGGCATCTAGCAAGTGCTAGAAGGTTCGCGGGGCGTGGATATAAAAGCCTTCGCACAAAGCCCTTAAAGAGGACTCAGAGGACTTGCCAGAGAACCTATGCACGAGAGGAAGGAACTGTATCGAGAGGACTGCAGTGAGGACTTGCACGAGTGAAGAGGGCTGGTTGAGAGCACTTCATTGTGTGAACACTTCGAGGCTTAGCGCTGTATTGAACTATTACGTACGCAGCCACGCGAGTGAACGCGGCCATAGCCGCCAGTATTAACCACCAGAGCCCACACCCTACCGTTCGCCCGGTAATTATCCCGTGTGCGCTAACGACACGCGGAGAGCTCCTGCCGTCTCTACTATCCATCTTTGCGGTACGAGCTGGGGACCGGAGAGAGAGAGAGAGCTGCCCGGACGCCATCCCTGGACGTGCTGACCATCAACCTGTTCGTCTGCAATCCCTGTGTGAGTGTGTGTGTGTGAGATGGGCCCGTTTGTCTGGGGAGTAAGTTAAGACTGTTATTAAGGCTGCACTGTGTCTTCTTCTTCTCATCATTGTACATAGTGTGAATAAATTCTGTTCTTCCTTTCTTCCCAATTCGACCGCTTCTGTGATTTCTCCATTGGGTAAGCGTGGTACGAATAAGAACCGCTTGGATCAGGGTCTCGTCCTTGATAACGGCTCGGATCACGGGTTCGCTACCGCGTGGCGCATCCACCAACACCCGTGATTCGTGCGGGGCTTATTTCCTCGTTTCTGGGCAGCGCAAGTAATTAGGTAATAGCAAATTCTTAGTCCTAAAACCCTATTTCGCGCTGTCCAGGAAGGACGTCATAGGTCCCGGGTCCCGTCGGTCAGTCAAAGACAAGGGGACTAATCCCCCCTTGGTAAGGGGAAAGGCCGATGCCGAGATCCGCAACAATATATATATATATATATATATATATATATATATATATATATATATATATATATATATATATATATATATATATATATATGTCAAGTAGTAGATTTGTTATTGCCTAAAGTTCAGTTATAGACGTTGGTTGCTAATGTGTTATGATTTAAATGTTGTCTAAAAATGCTATTTCATAAAGTTAATAAAGGGTTTTTGCTTCGTTTTAGTTTTGGATGAGAAAAGGCTCGCTGAGGTCATGCTGAACAAATTGTATACGTGTGCTTTTTCGAGGCTAGAGGACATAAACCTATCGTTAACCATATATATTTTGTTTTAATCACAGCAACGCATGACTCTGTATAAACATGCTTTGAATTACTCATGTGAACCCATATATTTGCTCTGGGCTTATCTGGCCAAGCATGCACTCTTTGTGAGTTACATTTCTGTTTTCTCGGAGCCCAGAGAAACATTTGGTCCGAATGATAAGGAAGGGCTGACTCCCCCGAATGACAGAGCGGGTGACGGTGGGGGCTTGGCCCACCGGGGAGGAACCTCTCCCAGTGTTGTTTGTTCCCTCGGAGATTTCCTGATAAAACGTGTCCCTATATAAATGGACTGGGAATCAATGTGTTTTCAGGAAGGCTTGACTTGGCATGAGACTGGCTCTTGCTATAGATGTCTTGGCTTCTTCCGGATCTGTATAAGTTGGTTTTTAATAAAGCTGCGCCATTCCAGGCTATTGTGGACTTCTTTTGCAAACGAAGAGCTGATTCTTCACAGATGGTACCAGGAGTGGGGTGTCAACAGACGCGGAGGACGGGAAACGGAGCCCGAGGGACAGGAGGAAGGCTGACCTGAGGCCGGCGCCGGCACGTTGATTTGATTAAAGGTGGGAGTTGTTTTATATCAGAGGGCTATTATTCCAAATTCGTACCTTCCTCCCTCGCGCGGGTTCAGTCTCCTTGTCTTCCGCGCTGTCTGCACTCGAACAGAAATTGTAAGTAAAGGCTCATTTAGGCCTCAGAATGACGTGGTTTTGTTAAAGCCAGGATAAACAAGTAAGGATAAACCAGGAAGGACTTAACAGTAAGCTTAAAGTTACAGTTAGCACCAGGAGGGGAAAATGAGGTCGGACAGCCATATAGGTTGAAACCAGGTGGCCAAGATTTTTCCAGGAAGGAACAGCCCAGAGACAAGATGGGGTATGCCATTGCATGCCAGGGAACGAAGGGCTGTGGCTAAACTTAGATAGAAGGCCATAGGAACATAGAGGTCCAGATAGAAACAGGCCAGGACCTGGTGGACAAGAGAAAATAAATAAGCTCACAGGAAATGGGCCAGGTGGCCACAGGGTGAGAAGGACAGGAATGGTTTTTGAAATATTGAAATTTTAAGCATTGTAGCTATAGTTATTGAAGCTACAGGACAGAGGACAATTAAGTAAGCAGTTAAACAAGTAAAACAGCGAGTGATGCCGCTGGACCAGATACCAGACCAAGACCCCCCAACCCCCCAAGACCTGAGCTCAGTCCCGGGGCTCTAGGCAACACCCCCCACCCCCCCAAGACCTGAGCTCAGTCCCAGGGCTCTAGGCAACACCCCAACACCCCGCCCTGCCTTCCCTTTTTTTCACCTCAACCCACCCCCCGTCCAAACCCGTCCCAAAAATCCTTTTCCTTGAATGAGAGACGTAACATGAATGAGGAATGAATGTATATTGGGATGTTAATTGACGTGTGTATCTAGCCAATGTATTTGTCTGTATGACATATGCAAAGCAGAGGGTTTCGGTGTGAAGCTTTGTAAGTGATCTGCTCGACGTGCGGGAAATTCAGGCCGGGAATGTCCATTTTAGCGTCTATCCGAGAGAACAGGCGAGGTCCTGAACTGAGTCCGGATTTTCATCTGTTTGGGAGTTGTTTGGGAAGCGAATTGATATAAATCGGGTCAGGAAAGCACTCGGAGTGCCCTTGTCGATCTACTGTTGATATGAAGCGGTTTCTTGGAGATGGTTGCAGGATGGGCTGTTTTTTTCGCTAAATTCAGAATTCGAATCAATATGTGTGTTTTACTTGAATCGAAGAGTTCATTCAATGGCAGATATTGTGTATTGTATGTGTGGGGTAGGCCTATATTCCTGAGGCAGCTCACCTTTAGGATGATGATGTCATATAGTGCATTTTGGGTCAGAGAGGTCAAGCGTCGGAGATCCTGTTTTTTGCGATGTTTACGAGCTAGGGATGAGTTCTGACAGCTCAATGTTCTGACAGCTCACTACATGTCAGGTCGCAGATTTGTTATGACAGCTTTTCGCACTTTGTTATGACAGCCGACTGCATGTCCCAACGTGAGGTAAACCCCGCCGTGAACGCGAATAGAGCGGCGTGCAGGGAGTGTTGGGATTCGTGTGGAGGCACGAGGGTGCGCGCCAAGACGGGGGGCGGCGTGGCGTCGTCGCGTTGAGATGGTTGTGCCAGGTCGATCGGCGATCTCTGAATTTAAATCGGATTTTTGTCATGTGTGTTGTGAAATTAAACGTCTATCCGAGAATCCTGGCAATGTTCGTTTAATTATCTGCTCAGAGTGCCGGCGATAACTCGCCCACTCTCAGAGGAGGATGTGTGCCCAAATGCATTGTGGGTCATTGCGACTTTGCTGAATATCGGACGCTGGATGTCGGACGTTCATGTCAGACGAGCCATGTCGGAATAGTGGCCGGCTGCGACATATATGCCAGGCAATGTCACAGGACGAATACGTTACTTATAAGATGGATTTTTATTTAAGATGGATTTATAAGATGGATAGATGGATGGATTTATTTAAGATGGCTAAAATAAACGATTTCAAGACAGAGTAATTAATTTCCGGAGCCAAGTTCCAACAGGAAGTCTTGTTCATACAGTAAGGTACAGTGCGGAGTGGCGGCTGGAAGATGCATCGATGCATTTGTGTCGATCGATGCGGACACAGATTTAGTATGCTGGTAAGGTTAAGTTAATAAAATTGGAAATTCAATAATTTGAGCAGAAATGTCACGTTTCAACAGAACGCTGATCCGAGGAAGGAGGACGGTTGAGGTTTCAACTGTCGGTATGTGGTGTGGCTTGTGCCAAGGTGTGGGCGCGAGGAGGTGTGTTGATGAAGCGTTGTGCGAACGAGGAGGGATGTGCGAAAGGTGCACTAGGTAGCAAGGGTGCTGCATTGTAAAGCACGCCTCGTACGGAAGTTCCTGGACGGATTGTGACGGTTGTTGGATCCGTAGGAGCTAGCATTTTGCGATGTAGAGCCTCAATAAGGGTCATTTGTCTGTCTGGATGTGGTTCTTGCAGGGAATGACGCCGGACTTGTATTATTTGCGGAAAAATAAAGCGCTGGTTACCCCAATTCGAAGTTTGACCTTTTAAAGTTTAGTTGACCTTTGTTCGAGATATGCAAGGGAAAGGTCAGAGGTAATTCACTAACCTTGGAAGAACGACAGGCGGAGTCAGTCTACAGGGTGTTGCTTTAACGACAGGATATATAGGACTTAAATCTGGAGAATATCGGGACATTATATTGTGGGTAAAACCAAAATCATGTACATAATTAGTGGACAGAGAATATCGAGTTTTTTGTTGTTGTGGAAGCGTCAGGTACAGTACGCTTGGAATTTAATTTAACCGGGCCGAGCGGTGGGGATTTGAGATGGATTTGAGTCACGTTAAATGGAGGACATTTGTGAGGATGAAGAGATGCAAGTAACGTGGATTAAATTGTGGTATCACGAGTTGGGTGCCAGAGATATTGTGGTTATTATAACTCACTGATTATAGGGGGCGCCGGGCGCACCGAGTACAGATCGGGTTGCATGATGGAGCACGCATGCATGGATTTTGGCTTTGCGAGGCTCCGGATAGAAATTGGCATTTCGATGCTGTGGATTATATTGTGCCTGCCCGGAAAGGTGATGTCCTGTGCTGGGGCTGGCGACATGCCTCTGTTATTTGTCTGTCTGTCGGTCTGATTGTAAGTCTTTGGTACTGGGAGGGCTAATTGAGTGCTCAGGCGTCATTGTTCCATGGAGGCAGGAGCTGTGAGTCACAAAATGTAAATGTAACACAGAGAGATGGACAGGACAACAATGGAGTTTATATGGACGGGTTTGGGGCAGTTTCAATCTGACGATTACAGAGTGCTTTGTTCCGTTCACGAAACATGTAAAATTCATGGAGTTGAAGTCGTTTGCAAGAAGGCAGCAGAGTCAGTACTGGGATGCAACTTCGTCCGGGGGTTTTGGTCCAGCCTGCAAGGAGTCCAGGGGCTTGTTTTAGGGCTGGGTCGCCAAAAATGGGATGCTGTGCCCATCTGGATGTAAAATTATCCATCAAGGACGGGGAATAATGTGCAGTGTGATTGGGTAAGAGGTAAAGGCCATAAAACACCAACCCCATGAGGAACGAAATAAATGGAGAGATGTTGGGATCACATGATGGTTGGGATTGAAGAACAACCTACTGGGATTTCAAACCTGTGTTTGGGTCTGGGGCAACTGGGTGATGGGCAACAGTGTATGAGTGAGTAATTATGATCTGTTTAAGTGTAAGAGGCGGTGGAGAAGAAAGGGGTGATGAAAAGTTATTTGTTTTAGTGTGAAGTAGGTTGGTTGCTTACTTGTCACAGTAAGATGAGAGTTGTGTTTTTAAGCTTGGTCTTTGAATGAATTGTTGATTGGAAAAGTGATTTTTGATCGCTGATCCGATCTGGTTTTGAATTGTTTGATTTAATTTTGAATTGATTGGAGGTAATAAGGATTTGTGTTGATTTCCTGATTTGAGTTCATCTGGAAACAAAGACAGATGGGATTAATGTGTATATCAGGAACAATTTGGAAAAGAAATATGGATATATGACATTACTAAAATATAACCAAGCAATTGAGAGTTCTTGGGTTAATGGGATATAAATAAATGCATCTACAAGTTGATGGTTTATAAAAATTTAGTTCTGGATGATACTTAAACGATGAACAATGTTGGCAATATACAAAGAATGTGACTTGTTTTTTGGGGGGAAAACATGTGGTTTAAATTTGGTTGGCTAAGTTTTAAAGATGGAGATGTTTCGCAGAACTCTTATGATTATTTATATGAGTGGTGGACTATTCCATGGCAAAGCATTTTCCAGTTTATTGAAAGTTGGATTTTGTAAAATAATGGTTTAATATAACCACAGTAGAAAATAATATACAGATTTGGGACATTTTGTAAACTTTCAAATAATGAGAAGATTCAAAAAATTCATTTTATTTATTTCATGGAAAATATTTGGGTTGCAAGTGGAGAAGCATGGTATGGTATAAAAATAAAGAGGGAGTATCCAGGAAAAAGATGTTCAAGTGAACTTTGTGCTGTGAAAAGAATGTCGAGTTAATGGAAGTGTTTTGTTCGATTAATTTTGTTCAATTTGTGTTCAAATGACCATCGATGTTGGGGGCAAAGTTATGGGTGAATTTGGTGAGTGGTTGTGGGCAAACGAAGATTAATTTAGATTTATCATAGTTAAGTTCGAGGAAGTTGATTTGAAGCCAGAATTTCATTTGGATGCCAGAAAGGAGAAAGGAGATGCTGAAAGCCAGAAAGGAGATGCTGTTGTCTACTCTGAATGACAGGTGGCGGTATCCAGGGCGCTGAGGAGTTTGTTCACGTTGTAAAGTTTGTTTATTTAGTTTGTTTATTGTAGAGAAGAGTGCTTTTGGGATTCCGGAGCCAGAGTGGATAATTTGAGAGTAGTAGGTGGTCCTTGTGGGCTTGGGGGTGAACTAATTTGGGTTTAATAGGCACAAGCTGGTCTAAACAGGGTGAGGAGGATGGTGTGATTGATGATGTCAAAGGAGGCGTTGAGGTGAGGAGGATGAAAATGTTGAGGTTGCCGGCATCAGAGGAGAGAAAAGGTCGCTGGTGATTTTGAGGAGAACAGTTTCAGTACTGTGGCTGGAGCAGAATCCGGATTGGGATGTTTCATACAGGTTATTGGCAGAGTGGTGATGTTTGAGTTGAGTGGCCACAGCACGTTCCAAAACTTTTGACAGAAAGGGTAGGTTGGAGATGAGTCTGAAGTTATTTAGGGTGTCAGGGTTTAGTCCAGGGTTTTTCCAAAATGGGGGTGAAGTTTCACGAGTTTTTGGGGAAATCGGTATGTGAAGCTGGATTAAGTTGGAACTGCTTGATGAGCCATGGAGATGGATTGGGTTTTGTTGTTGGTTGTCTGGGAGTTCGGTTGTTGCATTGCCAAAGGTTTCTGTGTGGTGGACACACTCGTTGGCTGTTGTCTTGTGTGACGTGGATGGAGATGTATGTGGCTGCCTGGAGGGGAAGGCGGCTACAGTGGTTGATATTGGTTGTGGGTTGTCCGGGGTGCTTCGATTTGCATAGGGGGTGAAGATTGGGATATTACATTATTTTGAGTAAGTATTGGCATGAGTAATTACATAAGTAATTATGAGTTATTATGAGTAATTAGTGGTATGAGTATTAGTTATGAGTAAGTGATTATTTTAGTAAACTTACATGTTTCGCTGTGTTGTGGATCTGGGGATAAGCTAGTTTGATGGGTACCCTGGGGTCTTCGGCGTGTCTATGTGTTTGGCTGTCTGTCACACCGGACTCTTGAATGGGTTTTCATGAGACGAATTTCAGATATAACAGTGAGAATCTATTTTGAGCGAATCACAGTGGGTGAGGAAAACATTGTGTGTGACCAGACACCAGAACTGACCAGAATTGAAATTGGAAGTAAACCAGGTTATTTCTATTATTTGTTTATTCGTGAAAATAAATAAATAATAGGGGGAGGTTAATGGAGGTTAATGGTGGTTTGTTTGTGTTAATGGAGGTTAATGGTGGTTTATTTGTGTTAATTCTAGTTGAAACTCTCGCTGAAGTAATTTTCGTTTATTTTTATTTTTTGATTCGATTTGAGAGTTGAGATGATTGATTTTTTATTAATTTTATAATTTTATTTTTATTGATGTTGGAAACAGGTAATGGGATGCTGAGAGAAGGATTGAATTTAATTTGCATTGGACTGGATTAAATGGGATTGAATTTAAAAATTGAATATTGGATAAAATTGGATCCACTTGGAAAAAAGTGGATTAGGAAATTGGAGAAAAGGTGTTCTATGAAACTATGAATTGAATGAATTGAATCTATGAATTGGAGACCTGTAGACCAGGCGCTCCCAGGAGACTTGTGGACCAGGTGTTCCACCAGAGGAAAAAGACCAGGTGTTCGTGGAGCACTTCACCTGCAAGAACGCCTTGGAACCAAGGTGGAAGGGACCAGTCCAGGTGTTGCTGACTACACCAACGGCAGTCTTTCGCGAGGGCAAGACCTCGTGGATCCACGCCACGCACTGTAAGTTGGCCATACAAGCACCAGACACTACACCACAGCAACCACAGTAAGGATGGGCCTAATCATAGGTACAATACTATTGATAGCGACAGCAGCTAGGGGAAACTCCGATTCCAATAGATGCGAAAACGAAACCCGACACCTCACCGTAACATGGGGACAAAGAGTATCACTACCATGTTTCGAACAGAAAGCCCTGCACACAAATTGGGTGAACATAAATTGGCTAGCACTGTCGGCAGGGCCTGGACGCGTTGGCATGATACTACAAAAGCAACGAGAGTTCCGGGAAGACGGGCAAGCTAGCATTAAGACCTTGGCCCAACCAGGATACCAATGGGGAACCCCTGATTTTAAGCTACAAACACGCACACGCCTAGGGAAAGACATGACCATGCAGGTCCGGTGCAGCGTCTGGACCCCTGGCGCGGCCGGTGGCGAAAAGAACTACATACCATGCATCGAATACATACTCACGCCACAACCCCAGAATAAGGCCCCAAAGAAGGGTGAAAACACATATTGGAAAGTGGCCAGGGAAGTGGCAACAATTCAAAATAGGACACACTGCTGGTCGTGCATGCACTTTCCCCAAGCAGGCACCACAGGAATACACATGATAGTGCTACCTCTGTCCCTCAATGACCTCTGCTCACAACCTATCGATTCCCCATGTTTAGTCACCACGCTGGAAAGAGAAGGGGTTGACAACGGCAAGAGTTGCAATTGACAATTTAATTATCGCCCGCCAATGATTGCCCATGTGGCCGAGAGGCCTGCCCCCGTCTGGGTCAAACCACAGAAAGGGAGGGTCTGCCTCCAGGGTTCCGGCCACTTGCGTATGGGAGAATCAGAATGCGCCTACACTCTCCCCGGGAAGCTGGGACAAGGGAGCTCGGGGATTACATTACGAATAGTACTGCAAGATAAACACAACCACAACATAACGGCTATAACATTCTCTAGGGGGGTTAGTAGGATTAATGGGGTGGTAAAGGGACTCCAGTGCTTATCCACCCACCTGGTCCCACCCCATGGGACAATGTTTATATGCGGCGACAAGGCTTACCCCTATTTACCAAATAATTGGGGGGGCACATGTTATCTGGGTTCAGTTCTTCCTGACGTTGAGATACTGGATGAGCTAGACCCAAAGTCCTTGGACAGGCGTTATAAGAGGTCAGTCATGAACGAAGATGGAACCACTAAACTACACGGGAGCCAATGGGAAAAGGTGTTTGGTTTCTTCTTCCCAGGAGCGGGCACAGTCATGGATAGTTTCCGGATAGACAAATTGGCTTTGGCCCTAGAAAAGGTGGCAAACGACACCGCTACGGCTCATGACATACTATTGGACACGGTAATTCACATGCGTACAATGGTGATGCAGAAGTGAGACTAAGGGAAACTAGCCACGCCCTGACGATCGATCGGATCGCGCGCGAAAATTCTTATACATTTAGCTGGCTCACTGACTGGTTCCAGGGATGGACGGGCACCATAGTGAAGTGGTTATTGACCGCACTGGCTGTGATAATCGGGGTAGTAATTTGGGGGGCACTAATGAAATCTCTAGTCCTCCTCTGTATGAGAAAGTATTTTACAGGATGGAAAGTGAAGAAGCCGCCGACAACAACTATGGCTCTGACCACAGAGGCCGTCGACCTGAACGGGTCCTTCAACAAGGCAGTTGCGACCGGCGCTCCAGAAAATTGCATTGAATTTTGTGGCAACTGTGATACTTGTGTGGATCCCATGTGGGAACTGGCTGCTGCCTGTAACGGTGTATGTGATGACTGTGATACTTGTGCTATAAACCCCTTGCGTGTACTGGCTAACGCTGCTTATGTATTACAAGCTGACAGCTGCACGCCCCCTTTAAACCCAACTATGGATCTGATTGCGACGCTGGGTCTGGCGGTCGAGGGACCCGACGTGGATATCCTAGACCCGCAAGCCGACCAGGCGCCCAAGGGAGACTTTGACATAAAGGAAGTTCCTCTCTTTGCTTCATATGTATTAAGTTCAAATGCTTCAAGTGAATCGGATTTTTACGCTCTGTACCCTGACCAGGAAATTGAGACACAAGATACTGACAATATTATGTATTCCCCAGAACAGCAGCACGTGAGGGACCTCATGGGCATGATCGTTGATTAACCTCGAAGATCTGCAAGGACTGGGTCTGCAAAGGGTGGGGGGAGCAAGTTCCGCAGGGGAGGTGGTGGCCCTCTGGCGGAGCAGAACCTCATCTGGACCAGACCTCTTCGTTGTGGATCCGAAACGTTAATGGACTTTCATGTTCTGAGCCCTCAGGCTCCGAGCACGCACCACACGACACGTTCGCCAAATGCACGGGCGAGGCGCTTTGGGCGCACGATATGCCCTTGGGAGATACCCGCATTACACAATTATTTTTTTAATACCCGCATTACGCAATTATTTTTCAATAAAGCCCGATGTGGCACGTTGTCTCTTAAGATACTTTGTCTCGACGAGACAAGAGGAAGGAATGTCAAGTAGTAGATTTGTTATTGCCTAAAGTTCAGTTATAGACGTTGGTTGCTAATGTGTTATGATTTAAATGTTGTCTAAAAATGCTATTTCATAAAGTTAATAAAGGGTTTTTGCTTCGTTTTAGTTTTGGATGAGAAAAGGCTCGCTGAGGTCATGCTGAACAAATTGTATACGTGTGCTTTTTCGAGGCTAGAGGACATAAACCTATCGTTAACCATATATATTTTGTTTTAATCACAGCAACGCATGACTCTGTATAAACATGCTTTGAATTACTCATGTGAACCCATATATTTGCTCTGGGCTTATCTGGCCAAGCATGCACTCTTTGTGAGTTACATTTCTGTTTTCTCGGAGCCCAGAGAAACATTTGGTCCGAATGATAAGGAAGGGCTGACTCCCCCGAATGACAGAGCGGGTGACGGTGGGGGCTTGGCCCACCGGGGAGGAACCTCTCCCAGTGTTGTTTGTTCCCTCGGAGATTTCCTGATAAAACGTGTCCCTATATAAATGGACTGGGAATCAATGTGTTTTCAGGAAGGCTTGACTTGGCATGAGACTGGCTCTTGCTATAGATGTCTTGGCTTCTTCCGGATCTGTATAAGTTGGTTTTTAATAAAGCTGCGCCATTCCAGGCTATTGTGGACTTCTTTTGCAAACGAAGAGCTGATTCTTCACATATATATATATATATATATATACAGTGAAACCTTGACTTACGAGTGCACCAATTTACGAGTTTTCCGAGATACGAGCCGTCGCTCGGGCGGTTTATTGCTTTGAGATGCGAGCCGAGATCTGAGTTACGAGCTTACGCCACACGCCACCAAGTGGGTTCCGGTCACGTGGTTATCTTGCCGTGCAAGCATCTCTGCCGTATATCGCTGCTGCTTTGTTTTCGCATTTTGGTTATTTTGGAGCTTACGCCACCCACCACCAGGTGGGTTCAGGTCACGTGGTTATCTTGCCGTGCAAGCATCTCTGCCGTATATAGCTGCTGCTTTGTTTTCGCATTTTGGTTATTTTGGAAAATTTCTCAGTTTTAACCATGGGTCCTAAGAAATTGAGTGCCAAGGGCAGTACTGAGAAGAAGAAGAGGATGATGTGCTTGGATATAAAACACGCAATCGTCGAAAAACATGAGCGAGGTGTGCGTGTTGTCGACTTGGCGAGGCAGTACGATCGTAGTACTTCTACGATATGTACGATTTTGAAGCAGAAGGAGTCGATAAAGGCTATAACGCCAGCCAAGGGCGTTACGATTATTTCAAAGCGGCAGCTTCAACTGTGACGATTGCGTGTATAACTTATAACAAAAATTATAAAATCAAAATAAAGATTTTATTATAACTTTTGCCGAACTGATAGAAGCCGAACGATACATCCCCCAGCAAATCTTCAACTGTGACGAGACAGGGCTCTTCTGGAAAAAGATGCCGAGGAGGACGTATATAACGGCAGAGGAGAAGAGCATGCCAGGCCACAACTTGTTCAGAGTGCCGGCGATAGCTCGCCTTCTCTTTGTGGAAAACACGGTGAGATCCTTAACATCCAACAACTAATGGGACGCAAACGGGGCGCCCAGTTTAGCGGTACACACATTGATGAATCACCCTGCCTGTGATTCACCCATGACAGGTTATAGCTGGGTCGGGATTCAAACCCAGGCTGGACAGTTTAGAGTCAAGTGTGCGTACCTCCAGTCCAGGCCATCCTGCCAACTTGTATGCTGCATACAGGTGAAATATAAAGCGCGAGATATTTATATATATAATGTATATTTAAAAAAAAATTGGTGTGGTTTTTGGCGGGCTGGAACGGATTAATAGCATTTCAATGCATTTTAATGGGGAAATTTAATTTGAGAAACGAGCAAATTGAGTTACGAGCTCGGTCACAGAACGAATTAAACTCGTAAGTCAAGGTTTCACTGTATATATATATATATATATTGTTACGGATCTCAGAGACGGCACTCCCCTTAGCAAGGGGGGGGGGGGAGGGTTAATCCCCTTGGCCTGTTAAGCTGGCCGTCTCTGGTCCTGGTACTTATAACGCTCCTTTGCGGGGTGGGATTGATCAGGGTTATTGGTCAAGGTGTTATCCCGAATACCTTCACCAATCCCTCCGCAAAACAGGGAGACAAGTACCGCTCGAACCACGGACAAGATGGTACTTGCCGAGCGGTTTAGCAATCCGCGGTTCGAGCCGTGAGCAATTGACTAAACCCGATTCTGAGCGTTGGCCGAATTGTGCCACAGGTACACAATCGAAAGAAATCACGAAAGCGATCGGACGAGAAAGAAGAAACCAAAGGTAAGAAATAACAGATATTTATTAATTATGTACACGAAACCAAAGGAAGAGAAACGAAAGTAATATACAGGACGAAGAAGAAGAAGATACACAGGGCAGCCTGAAACAGTCTTGTATTAAACCCCAGACAACAAAAGGGACAGACAACAGACTTACACGACAAGGGGAATTGCAGGCAGGAATGGCTGGAAAAAGGTTCGGAGGAAAAGCACAGCGAGGAGGTCCGCTTCAAATCCACGCTCTGGGCTGGAAAAATGAGCAGCCGGCGGCGGCCCCACGTATATGGTTTTCAGCGGCGAAAACCCGGCAGGCAGCGCGGTTTATGTTGCCGCTGTCTTGGCGACCCGAGCGCACCGACTCTTGCACCCCAACGATGCTCGTGCTCAAAAAGCTGCTCGGTGCTTCTCTCTCGGTTCTTCCTCTTCGGTTCTCTCTGTAAGCAGTCCCTCCTCTTCCTTTTTATCGGGCGTCCCGAATCAAGCCGCGGTTCCTTGGACTACGCCCATATTGGAGGTCACCGCAGCCCTGGTTGGCTGGTTAGGGCTTACCGGCCACGCCCCTGGCGGGTTGATGACAGGGCCACGCCTCTTCCTCGGCGTTCCGCCCCCCTTTTTCCTGTCCTTGGCCTCGTGTGTAATAGAGTTCTGGCTTGATGGTAAAAGAACCCTAACTGCCATTGAGGATAGAAAACCATTCGTACTGGTGTTGAAGAGCTTGGGGCCTATTCTTATTTCATTAATGCAACGTAGATTCAACTATTGGAAACACAGCCTTACCTGAAACACATATTACTGAAATAACTATAGAGAGTCCTATGGTGGCCTACGTGTGGCGATGTGGACTAACTAGGGGACGTCCTTTGACCTTAACAAGAAATGGAGGTATTTACACAGAGAATTATTTACAAAGGGTATATTTACAACAATTTACTAAGTGCAGGGTTCTCAAAACCCCAACAATATATATATGTAGTTATGAATTTGGGTAGAGGAATATCTAGATAGATCTGGTAGAGCCAGATAGATCCGTATAGGTAGGTATCCGACTGTCGCGATAGGGAATCGTCCTGTAATAAGTTCTATGTTTAGTCCGGTTTGTCGGGATAAGCTGTATTGATGTCCCCGCTACGAGGGAGCAGGGCGTGCTAAATAGTACAGGGATTATGGATAAGATTCCTTTGTTCGTCGTTTCCCCCTGTCACCAAACCTTTGCCCCTTATGGCAACGCATACTCATATAAACACTTAGACAGGCCCTTTAGGGCAACATTAAATAATTCCCCTTCCCTTACAATGACCTTGGAAGAAGACAGGCAGGAGGCCAGATCGGGGCACCGCCGGATGGTCGCCGCCAGCCGCACCACCAGCTGGCCTAGCAACATCGCGTGAGACGAGCTGTAACCACGCCACAGGGAACGTGTGATTAGTTGGCGCGGAAGGCGCGAGCCTTGAACCAATCAGCGCGAAAGGCGCGAGACAGTTGAGGAGACGGCGGGAAGCTACGAGGCTCTGGTTGGTGGCGCGCCAAAACTGACGTCACATGCCAAGTGACAAAAGGGCTCGCTGGCGAGATTCTGGATGCTTCGCTCTGGGTATTGAGTCGTGCTGGTCTTTCACTCTTCACTCTCCGTTCCTGGCTCTCGTTGAGGCCGATCTCCAACACGAGGCACGTGTTGGAGATCGGCTTCGCGGGGAGATCGCTAGCCCAGTTGCTTTTGGTGCTGGAGGGGGGCGTGCCGTGGAGCGAACGGACCTCGTGGGCGGTCGAAAGGAGCCTGGAGTGGGGCGGGTCGCTCGGGCCTGGCGGAGCTCATGGGCCAGGCGGGCTGAGGGAGCCGCATTGGACGAAGGACCCATTTCGGACAGATAAGCAAGCTCGCACCCACAAACCATTACACGACGAGACATTTCCTTTCGTAATTCATTTTCCTTTGTGGCATCTTCAAAATCTGCGTGGGATCCCAATTTAGGATCATTATTTATTTCATCGTCACGTTTCATTATATCGGGTTCCATTTAATAAATCCTTATTTTTGTACATAGCATTTCGGTTTCGGTTGAATTCATCTCCTCCAGGATCGGAGCTGCAGTCGTTTCGCTTTAGGTAAGCGCTTCCCTGCCTCTTCTTCTTCATTCTTTCTCCCGTGCTGTGATAGCAAAATCCTTATTTGGTCGTCGCCTCAATTAAAGCCATTTGGTCATTCGCGAGCCATGGTATAACAGTAAGTAAGTACACCCCATGTATATATATATACAGTCACGTGAAAAAGTAAGTACACCCCATGTAAAGTTTTGACCTTTTCAACATATTTCAACATACAGCTATTTGATCTTAATTTCAACAATATTGATGGATAAAGGTGATATAATATAACAAATATCATGAAACATTTACATTTTGTAGTCCATTGTATAATTTAAATAAACATAAATGCAAATTTCGCATGTGGAAAAAGTAAGTACACCCTTGGCTCTAATTATAATAGGTGGTATTGCCCCCTTTGGCAGAAACAACCTCAAGTAGGTGTTCCTTATAACTGTTGTTACGTGCTCCTCCCCAAACCCCGGTCACGTTGTACCTCCGAGCCCCGAGAGGAGTCACGGCAGAAAGATGTGTTATTCTGTGTGTCAAAGATCAATGGTGAAACCACACCAATTGTTACCAACAAACAAGTATTGTATTAAGGTCACACAAGAATAACAGTATAATAACAATATTAATCAATTGTACAACCAATATATCATTCCTATGATGGTACCATCAGTTTCGTACAATATAACTCACTGTGCTCCAAGTGAGCGAAAATAACATTCCCAATGTCTCTGTCCCAGCTTCAAACCAAAGTCGATCCACGCTCTAGTGATCGTCAGAACGATGTTGTATCGAAACCAGAATCCCGCTCGGTTGACAGTAACATTGCCAAAGATAGGCAAAAGTGTCCTCAAGAGGCGGCTGGGAAATCACACCTTCAGGTATGGACGTTCAACGGCTCCCAATCGGCGAACCGCAAATTCACACTCAAAATCCACGTTACACACACACACCAGGTTAACGTCTGGATGCGGTGGAATGGTTGAAGCGAGGTGAAAAACCTGGAGCAATGCGAAAATCGTCGCTAGGCAAAATGGCCAACGGTCCGTTCTCGAGACATAACGGCACTCCAATGATTCTCTTCGGAATCAACCGCAAAACCTGTCATGCAGGTTTATCTGTCACAGCGATAACAACTCTGTCGCAGGAATCCCTTTCCCAGGAAACCCCAAAGTTTGCGAGTGACCCCCATTCGCCAGCGTTTGCTCCAAACCTCCAAGCAGCTCGGCTCCTTTTCCAACCTCACTTGCTCCGCCTCCTCTCCTCTT
Source organism: Myxine glutinosa (assembly GCF_964187855.1). NCBI lineage: Eukaryota > Metazoa > Chordata > Myxini > Myxiniformes > Myxinidae > Myxine > Myxine glutinosa. The sequence continues at coordinate 47,975,085 of NC_136274.1, forward strand.
CTTCTTCCTCTTCTTCTTCGTCCGGTTCCCGATCCAGTTTCCGGTTTCTTTTACAACACTAACTTTTTTTACCTTTTGAAAACAGTAATCTCCAATTCACTAAAACGATAACAATAATAGTACATGGAACCAAAAATGTTTACAGTGGATGAGAACCACAACGGAAGTGACGAATCCGTAACACTGTCTACCAGTCTCTGACATCGACTGGGAGAAATTTTTGCCCTCTCCTCCATGCAGAATTCTTACAGCTGTGCGATGTTTGGGGGGTTTCTTGCATGCACAGCTCGTTTGAAATCCCCCCACAACATCTCGATGGGATTTAGATCCGGGCTTTGACATGGCCATTCCAGAACCCTCCATTTCTTTCTTTTCAGCCATTCCTTGGTGGATTTACTGGTATGTTTAGGGTCATTGTCATGTTGCAAGGTACACCTTCGGTTGAGCTTCAACTTTCCGACAGATGGCCTCACATTATCCTCAAGCACCCTCTGGTACAATTAAGAATTCATATTGGATTCTATGATGGTGAGCTGCCCAGGCCCTGATGCAGCAAAGCTGCCCCAAACCATAATATTTCCACCACCATGCTTTGCAGTTGGTTTCAGGTTCTTGTGGTCAAATGCTGTCTTTGGTTTTCGCCAAACATGTCTTCTGGTACTGTGGCCAAATAGCTCTACCTTTGACTCATCTGTCCAGTGCACATTGTTCCAGAAGTGCTGGTCTTTGCCTATGTGTTCATTGGCAAACTTTAGTCTTGCCCTGATGTTATTTCTGGACATCAAAGGTTTCCTCCTGGCACACCTCCCATGTAGATCAAATTTGTGCAGCCTCTTTCTTTTGGTAGACTCGTGCAATTTGACATCAACAGTGGCAAGAGCTATCTGGAGGTCTCGTGATGACATTCTGGGGTTCTTCGAGACTTCTTTCAGCATCTTGCGGTCTGCTCTCGGGCTGAACTTGCTGGGGCGGCCTGGCTTGAACAAGTTGGCAGTTGTTTTGGAATCTTCTCCACTTGTCGATGATCTTCCGGACAGTCGAATGATTGATTTAAAATTGTTTGGAGATCTTTTTAAATCCCTTCCCAGCCTCGTAGGCATCTATAACCTTCTTTCTGAAGGCCTCAGAGAGCTCTTTTGATCTAGGAATGGTGACGCCGCACACTTCAACAACAAAGAGCAAACCAAACTAAATGTCTGAGGTTTAAATAAGACAGGTTCCTCCAAGATGCTCTCTAACGATGTTCTAATCATTTGCACCTGAGCTGGTGCACCTGATTCCAATTTTAGGTATTTGAAGTAGTGATAAACGTAGGGGTGTACTTATTTTTTCCACATGCTAAATTTGCATTTATATTTATTTAAATTATACAATGGATGACTACAGATACAACTTTGTGTGGGAAGTAACATAAGGCTATGTTGGTCATGGCCTCAGTCTAAATTGAGGCCAAAGTGACCAATATAGCAATTTTTGGCAAACAGGATGACCATTTGGTCTCAAATTGAAAATATTTTTTGAGTGCAACACAATTAACCTTTTTTTAAAGTCCAGGAAATAATTTAAATAGTTAGATTAACTTTTGCTTTCTTTTCCCGTCACTGGGAACGGATACTTTTGCTCGTCATTTACAAGATTTTCAGTTATAAGTATTTCAGTTATAAGATAAGCCCATGTTCTCAAAGCGAATGAAGAGGTTGTTTGAGTACAACCTACTGAGCACAATTTGTGTCGAAGTATGATTCTCATTTTGTTTGGAGTATGCCTTCCTAACACTGATTTTTAATACCACTGTTGCAATCCCTCAATCAAATGGTCGTGCAAATCCCCATTGGCACTACAGTATGAAGCATGGCCATGTTAGATTGGAAGAAATCAGCATGTAAATATTTCCAAGGCTGCATCTCCAACAAAAGTTTAGGTAATTCTTGTTCAACAGCGGGTGCATTAGTTACAACCATCGAACCTTTTCAATTTCTGCTTGATTAGTCGAGAAATCGATGACCTCATCCTTGGTAAGATGCGAGCATTGTGGCATTCGTTCCTTCTTAGAGTTGGGAGTTTCGGATTGTTTGCTCGATACATCAGATGATGTTGTGCTTTTGGAAGGTGTAAGAGATGGACTTTCAGTGTCTCCGTCGCTTCTTTTCAGTGCCATGTCCTTGTTTGTTGAGGAACTTCCACCAAGGAAACTGTGAAGAAAAGATGAAATTGGCAGCAAAATATCAAAAAATAAATAAATAAATAAATAAATAAACTGGGCTGAAAGGATCTAATCCTCGATGAAAAACGGTGTCCAGCTGATGATCCGGGCAGTTGGAAAGTCAGTCAATTGCTTATAGGTTAAGGTTATAACTTCAAATATAAAATAGCTTTTACAAGTACATAATATATCTGTGTATGTATGTTTGTATAGGTGTGTTTATATGTACATGTGTATGTATATGTATAAATATATATGGTATATGTATATATTATATGCGTGTGTGGTGTGTATATATATATATACATATATACATATATATGTGTGTGTGTGTGTGTGTGTGTGTGTGTGTGTGTGTGTGTGTGTGTGTGTGTGTGTGTGTGTGTGTGTGGTGTATATATATTGTTACGGTTTTCCGCCGCCCTTCCTACCCCTACCAAGGGGAGGTTAAGCCCCTGGTTCTTCTTGGGCCGGCGTAACCGAGACTTCAGTTACGCCGGCGTAACCGTGTTTATATGTACATGTGTATGTATATGTATATGTATAAATATATATGGTATATGTATATATTATATGTGTGTGTGTGTGGTGTGTGTGTATATATATATATATATATATATATATATATAT
>NC_136274.1:47982917-48020417 GCF_964187855.1 Myxine glutinosa
AGAGATAATTATAATCTCTTATTTTCTTCCTTGGTTACTTTGAGCGTGTTAATAGTAAGAATAAATTTAGTAGTATTTCCAACCTTTTTGTTTTCTTCTTCTTCTTCTTCACATCCGTGTCGCTTTTGTCTTTTCCATATTGAATATCTGTGGCGCGATCCGGCCAACGTTCGGGAATCGGGTTAGTCGGGGCAACTGTTCGGCCGCGGTGCCATCCGCTCGGCAAACACAACATCTTATCCACGGTCCGTAACAATATTGTTACGGTTTTCCGCCGCCCTTCCTACCCCTACCAAGGGGAGGTTAAGCCCCTGGTTCTTCTTGGGCCGGCGTAACCGAGACTTCAGTTACGCCGGCGTAACCGTGTTTATATGTAGATGTGTATGTATATGTACATGTATAAATATATATGGTATATGTATATATTATGTGTGTGTGTGTGTGTGTGTGTGTGTGGTGTGTATGTATGTATATATATATATATATGTATATATATATATATATATATATATATATATATATATATATATATATATATATACAGTGGAACCTTGACTTACGAGTTTAATTCGTTCTGTGACCGAGCTCGTAACTCAAATTGCTCATTTCTCAAATCAAATTTCCCCATTAAAATGCATTGAAATGCTATTAATCCGTTCCAGCCCGCCAAAAACCACACCAATTTTTTTTTAAATATACAGTATATATAAAAATATCTCGCGCTTTATATTTCACCTGTATGCAGCATACAAGTTGGCAGGATGGCCTGGACTGGAGGTACGCACACTTGACTCTAAAGTCTAAACTGTCCAGCCTGGGTTTGAATCCCGACCCAGCTATAACCTGTCATGGGTGAATCACAGGCAGGGTGATTCATCAATGTGTGTACCGCTAAACTGGGCGCCCCGTTTGCGTCCCATTAGTTGTTGGATGTTAAGGATCTCACCGTGTTTTCCACAAAGAGAAGGCGAGCTATCGCCGGCACTCTGAACAAGTTGTGGCCTGGCATGGCATGAACATGAAAACATGAACATGAACATGAAATGTTCGACATGAACATGAAATTTTCCAAAATAACCAAAATGCGAAAACAAAAATGCAGCGCTATACGGCAGAGATACTGTACTTGCACGGCAAGATAACCACGTGACCAGAACCCACCTGGTGGCGTAAACTCAAAATAACCAACATGCGAAAACAAAAATGCAGCGCTATACGACAGAGATACTGTACTTGCACAGCAAGATAACCACGTGACCGGAACCCACCTGGCGGCGTAAACTCAAAATAACCAACATGCGAAAACAAAAATGCAGCGCTATACGACAGAGATACTGTACTTGCACGGCAAGATAACCACGTGACCAGAACCCACCTGGTGGCGTAAACTCAAAATAACCAACATGCGAAAACAAAAATGCAGCGCTATACGACAGAGATACTGTACTTGCACGGCAAGATAACCACGTGACCGGAACCCACCTGGTGGCGTAAACTCAAAATAACCAACATGCGAAAACAAAAATGCAGCGCTATACGACAGAGATACTGTACTTGCACGGCAAGATAACCACGTGACCGGAACCCACCTGGCGGCGTAAACTCAAAATAACCAACATGCGAAAACAAAAATGCAGCGCTATACGACAGAGATACTGTACTTGCACGGCAAGATAACCACGTGACCGGAACGCACCTGGTGGCGTAAACTCAAAATAACCAACATGCGAAAACAAAAATGCAGCGCTATACGACAGAGATACTGTACTTGCACGGCAAGATAACCACGTGACCGGGTGGCGAAAGCTCGTAACTCAGATCTCGGCTCGCATCTCAAAGCAATAAACCGCCCGAGCGACGGCTCGTATCTCGAAAAACTCGTAAGTTGGGGCACTCGTAAGTCAAGGTTCCACTGTATATATATATATATATATATATATATATATATATATATATATATATATATATATATATATATATATATATATATATATATATATATATATATGTCGAGATCATGCCTTAGGTTGTGTCTTATCTAATTGTGGTTTGCATTTAATAATGGTTGCTTTGTGAAAAGGATTAAGCTTACTATGTTCCCTCTTGCTGTTGAACTATGCTTTATTGTCCAACTGTGCCAAGGAATGTAGAAAGATAGTGAAACTGCTTGCTCTGTTAGACCCCCTCGTGAAAACGCGTCTGTCTGTCCTTGACCAAAGGCCAGCATGGAAGATAAGTTTTGAGAATGTCACTGTGCTCTTTTCTCCCGCATCTTTCCCTTTGCTCATGCCAAAGAAGATAGGGTCTCGGTGGGAGATATCTGGCCCGTTTTCCTTTGTCCGCGCTCATTTTTCAGCGGAGATTTTTTGTATAATTTTGTGTATATAAAGAAACTCTGGGTTGCCAATTTTCTAGGAGTGTATGGGGCCATGCTGTTCAATTGTGAATGGTATGACTCTTACACCCTCCACAGCGCTGTGATATTGGTTCATCAATAAATCTTGTTATCCCAGGAACTCAAGGTGTGGAACATGGTTCTATTCTCCTTATATATATATATATATATATATATATATATATATATATATATATATATATATATATATATATATATATATATATATATATATATGTGTGTGTGTGGTGTATATATATTGTTACGGTTTTCCGCCGCCCTTCCTACCCCTACCAAGGGGAGGTTAAGCCCCTGGTTCTTCTTGGGCCGGCGTAACCGAGACTTCAAACGCCCTTCCCGGGCAAACGCAAGGTAGGGTTTTGGGACAAGTCCCGCACGTACCTAAATACCTGCGCCGCCACGGAAGCGGGGAACCAAGCCTCGCACGAGCCACGTGTAATTTGGGTACACCGAGCGGATTGCGTACCACGTGGTCTGTGCAGTTACCGTTGGTATTGGAACCCGATTAGAGCGGTTTTATTTGTACCACGCTTAGTCAATGATGGAAAACACGAGACGGTCGAATAAAGGAAGAACACTATTTAATTACTATTTACACAAGCCTGTACAAGTCGGTAGAAAGCAGACACAGAGCAGAACTTAAGCAGTCTTATATTAATCCCAGATACGGGCCCGATCACACTCACAAAGGGGAAATGCAGGTAGGATGGTGTTCACGCGCTGCCTTGGTCGTCCAGGAACGGCTTCGCCTGGCGTGGCTCTCCGTGGTCACAGCACGTCCCACGGAGATGGCAAGCAGGTGGTGGAAGGGATTCTTGGAGCGCGTCTCTCGAACAAGGGGCAGCAGGCAGGTGGTCTTCCACAGCGCGTTGAGTTACCGGTGCGCTATCACTCGCGTAACCCAATAGAGGCTCGGCCTCAAGCTCAACCGAGCGTCACTTTGGTACGAGCGCTTATACTTAGTTCACGCGCGTCTTTTCTCTGAACTCGTAACTCTCATCAATACTCAGTCAAGCGCCTCCCTTCGCAGAACTGCAAGCTCACCTCTCCACTCCCACAGAACTTAGTGCAGCTCCCCTCTCGCAGAACTGCTAACTCTCAACAGAACTCACAAGCTCACCTTTCCACTCAACTGCTGGTGGGGGCTTTGCGCAACAGGTTTTATTGCCACGCCCTTAGCCTTCTCGAACGTTCCAACCACACCCTGTGACGCAGTGCTGCAGCCACTCCCTTTGAGCCCTGATTGGCGGCTCGTGCTTACCATCAGCCTCTCCGCCGCCCTCATTCGGTCCTGCCTCGATTTGCCAGGCCTGCCTCGTGTTAATTCGCGCCAAAAAGCCAAAGGCAGCATAAGGAGGCGTAAGGCGGCAAAAGGCAATGGAGGCGGCATAAGGCAATGAAGGACCTACTCTCATTATTCTACTCAATGCAAAACTAACACAGGAAAAGGACTATGCTCACAAATACTAAGAAATAACTGAACTATCGCGAGGCTACATGTTGTCGTGCGACTAAACTATGAGGGGGAAATTTAACCTTTATTGTACAAACTCAAAACCGCAACACTACCCACCCCTCTCCCTCGTCACTCGTCCACGAGTCGAACCCAACAAAATGGAACGACCAGTTTTGAGAATACAACAACAACAACAACAACAACATGCATTTTAAGGCCATTTTCCCTGCTAGAGCGGGGGTTAGCCTTGCGGTCCCCATGACAATCTTCTCCATTTTGCCCTATTTTCTGCATCTCTCCTTGTTAACCCCCTTGCCCGCATTTCTTCTTCCACCATCTTTAGCCAAGTCTTTCTCGGTCTTCCCCGTCCTCTACTTCCTTCTACATCAATTTCCATCACTCTTCTCAACCAGTCACTTTCATCCTTCCTCAACACATGACCAAACCATCTCAGCCTGTTCCTCTTCACAGCATCAATCACAGGCAATATTCCCATTATCTTTTGCAATTCATCATTTGTCTTCCTCTCTCTCAACGATACTCTGCACATCCATCGAACCATTCGCATTTCCACCCTTTCCAGCCTTTGTTGCTGCTCTACGTTCATCACCCATAAATCATAACACTTCTCACACATGCAGCATACACCTTTCCCTTCAGCTTCAGCGACACTCTCCTCATCAGCACGCCACTCAGTTCCCGAAACTTCTTCCATGCACATCTCACTTGAGCAACCGTTGACGAGTCTGATCCACCTTCTCCATTCAGCATGTCTCCGAGGTAGCAAAATGTGTTCACACCTTCCAGCTTCACGCCGTCTCCAAGATCCAACTCAACATTTCCTCCATCTGCAGCTCCCTCTGTGCACACCTTACATTTGAATGTAGCTGCCACACTGGTAAATGACCCTCTCAGACCACTACATTTTTGATGAACCCACTCAGCGCACATTGTACATTGAATGGAGTTCACTCCGACACCCTTCCTGCACACAGCACACGGCCACTTCCCAGTTCTTTCCACCTCACCACATGCTTTACCACTTACCATCACCTTCGTCTTTCCGATATTCACCTTCAGACCTTTTGTCTCCATACATTCCTTCCACTTGTTCATCTTTTCCTTCAGTCCATCCATACTTTCCACAATCAACACCAGATCATCTGCATACAACAACTCCCACGGTAAACCCTCCTTTACGTTCTGAGCCAGCACCTCCATCACAGCTACAAATAGTAGTGGACTTAGTACCGACCCCTGATGCACTCCCACCTTCACCTCAAACTCACCACTGTTCCCGTCCTTCGTCCTTACAGCTGTGCGCGCTCTTTTGTACATTGCCATCACGACTCTGATCAACCATTCCTCCACTCCTAACTTCCTCAATGCCCATGTCAATACTTTGCGTGGAACCCTATCGAATGCTTTCTCCAGATCAACAAACCCAAGAAACAACTTCTTCCTCTTCTCCATGTACTTCTCCTGCAACTGCCTCACAATGAAAAGCGCATCTGTCGTTCCTCTTCCTGGCATAAATCCAAACTGCATTTCGTCGATCTTCACTTTCTTCCTTATCCTCCTCTCCAACACCCTTTCCAATACCTTCATTCCATGCTCCAATAACTTTATTGCTCGGTACGAGCCACACTCCAGAGGGTCACCTTTCCCCTTGTATAGAGGGACGAGGGTACTCAGTTCCAAATCTACTGGAATGCGGCCTTCTTTCACCACCAGATTACAGATCTCTGTCATTCTCTTCACACCCCAACTTCCTGCTGCCTTCAACATATCTCCCACAACTCCCGTCGGCCCTCCCGCTTTTCCACTCTTCATTGCTTTTATCGCTTCCTCAACTTCCTTCTCAGTTATCTTCTCTGCCGGTCCTAAAACTGGGTTACTCTCTATGTTGCCATCCCATTCATTCTTTGTATTCAACAGCATTTCCATATATCTTTTCCATATTCCTTTAATTCCATCTGGGTCGACAACGATTTGTCCCACTTCATCCTTCAAGCAACTCACCCCCATCACATCACACCTCTCTTTCGCTATGTGCTTTGCAATCCTGAATACTGCTTTCTGACCCTCTTCCGAATCCAAGCGTTCTCCGAACATTTTCCTGCATGCCTCCTGCACCTTTGCTACCTCTTTCTTTGCAGCCTTCCTGGCTGCCTTATAACTTTCAGGCACTGCTGTTTCTGCTCCCGTACCCTTCGCCTTCTGCCACTCCTTGAACTTCTTCCTCTTCTCATCAATCCTCTTTCCAACTTCATCATCCCACCACCATGTTTCCGAGTACCTCGGTGGTCCTTTTGTCCATCCACATACCTCACCAACGGCTCCCAACAGACCAGCTTTCATCGACATCCAACCACTTTCAAGCTCAACCACATCATCCTCAAAAGAGAACCTTTTGAGAATGATCTGGAAAATTAACTTTTACTTTTACATGTGTCATATAGATGTGGTTCCCTCTAAAATTTACTCTAACCCGTGGGTGTGACAGTTTTAAAACACTAAATATGTCCCCCCCCTATTGCGTTGAGTAGCAAATCTAACAGAATCACGCCCACAATTAACCAAATCCGGAATTTGTTAAACTAAACATATAGCCGGTGGGCAGCATTTATATACTCAGAGGCAAAAGTTATTGTGACATGGAATTTTTTCATTGGTAATCTTGTGAATGAATTTTTGGATTTGAACCAGAGAAAGAGTGTGTTAAAATGGTCGAAGAAACGCAACCATGCAGTTGTTGTTCGAATTGCACGAAATTTGCAAGAAGCATGACATATTCGAGAAAAATGGCCAGCAATGTTCACTTTAAAAGGCCAGACAACCAGACGCTTATCATTTCCACTCAATGCAGTCTTAAGAAGTGCAGAAGTCAGAAAAACACCTCTATTCATCGTTCTGGAACAAGTTCGACATGCCACGCCTCGGGGAAAATGACAGATGGAGAGCTATCGGTATGCTTCAGTCTGGTACCTCGCAGCGTGATGTTGCTCGTCGATTCAACGTCCATGGAAACACCATTTGGCAGAGCTTCACCGAGCTGACGGTAGGACACGTGTCTACAGGTGCACAGGTGAACGTTACATCAGGCCATGTGTTCTGGAAGGGGATCGTTTTGGAGGTGGGGGCGTTATGATCTGGGGTGGGATAACAGCTGCAGCAAGAACGCCAATGATTGTGATTGAGGGGAACTTGAATGCTGTGAGGTACCGAGACGAGATTTTGCAAATGGCCGCTTTACCGTTTTTGCAACAGAACGGCCCTAGAGTGACGTTTCAACACGATAATGCCAGACCACACGTTGCTTGAGTTGTACAGCAGTATCTTAATAAGAACAATGTTAATGTGTTACCCTGGCCTGCAAGATCCCCTGATTTGTCACCCATTGAACACGTCTGGGATGAAATGGAGCGACGTTTACGACGTCATCCGAATCCTCCAAAAACGCTGCAGGAACTCCACCAAATCCTTCCTCGGATATGGAATGATCTTCCCAAGGACTTTCATCGACGTTTAGTGGCCTCAATGAGGCGAAGGTGCCAGGCCTGCATCAATGCACAAGGTGGACACACTCGCTACTGACTGTGTGAACTTGCTTGTGAACCCCCTCTTGTGTTGTGGCTCATTTGCATATGCCAGGTGCACTGTTCTTATGGACTGTTGATCGTTACCATACCTTGAAACATTTGTCTTTCCATGTAATAACATTTCATTCACGGCAGTAAAAGTTTAACACTGATTCTGTTTGTTGTTTGTGTGTCACAATAACTTTTGCCTTTGCGTATATATACAAGCACAGAAAACTTAACCTTATTTACAGTTCTATGACCCAGGACCTGTCCTTTTTGGAAAGAAGCTTGGAGGGGAGAGAAAGCACAGCAAAACACAAACACACTCATCATCACATTTGCTGCTTGCTTCTTGCATCTTCTGTGTGGATATATCAAACCGGCTAGCCCCCGGACCGGCATACAGGCCATTCCTGCTCTTCAGGGCTAACTAAACTTACAAATCTTCTCGTCCCTAGCACACCATAATAAAAAATGCACAAAACATGTTTCATTTTATTTCTCTGCCAGGCAGGGCCAACCCTATGTGGTCCGACTGCGTGACATTCATGCCACTCAAAACAAGTGGTCCGAAGATGCAAGGTGAATTTGCAGCATGGTGCTTCACAGCAGAGGTGCAAGGCCACAAAACTTGTGGTCCATGAGTGTAATGTGTGCAGTAAAGTGTTTGTGGCAGCAAAGTGCTGCACATGTGCAGCAAAGTTATAACAAAAGGATATGGCAGCAAAGTGCTGCACAGGTGTAACAAGGGTGCAGCAGGGATGCTGCACGGGTTGATGGTGCTGCACAGTTCCACCTCCAAAATGGTCCTGGGGTGGGGGGGGGGGGGAGGGAGAGACAAAGCACGACCAGCAAAGCGGAAAGGGCGCAAAGGTACACAGCAAAACAAGGTAATGCAGCACAAGGGGCACAGTGCTGCACATGTGAAGCAAACAGAAATAAACAGCGAGCAGAGCAGACTCGTCCCTAACCGTCCGTACCCCCCAACGTCGGCTTACACTACCCTAGCCCTTCCTTGTATTTACAAATTCGTCTCTACGTCTTGTCTCCCATATCCCCCTCTAATCCAAATTCGTCTCCCAATCCCTCCCAGGAAGGAAGGAATGGAACAACCACAATGTCCCATTATGTCGTGATGCGTCTCACTTACTCAAACAGTTCACTTGGTCCTGGTGTGGAGCTTCGTCCTCCCTGGTGAACGGCGGTGGATGGCACGAAGGGATTTCTCTTCCTAACTACTCTAATGACATTTACTTTTAACCTACCCGGGGTCATACCCTGCCAATCGGCCATCTTTAAACGATGTGGTTCTAAAAACCGAATTCCCATTGCCCACTCTGCGGTGCCCTTGAAATTTGGGTCTCACTCCCTCAAATTTTCACTCTGTGCCCTTGCACAATTTTGGGGCTAGGTCGTGTGGCTCCACTAGCAGGTCTACCTACCTGCGCACCTCCGCCACTGAAGTCGCCACCCGAGCTTACCTGCTCCTGCGACTACCTAAACTGGGGAAGACCACTCCTGGCTCTTTACCCCCTGATGCCTACCTTGGCATTGGGCAACCCGGGTCCTTCCCTTGGATCCTTGGGCCCCACTCAACAACTCACAACTACCCTAACTGGCTCCCAGAGCCTACCTGCGGCCTCACCTGGCCGACAAACTATCAGTGGCGGAGTGCCCCAATAACCATACACACCAATTAAACCACACGCCCAGCCATTCCACAGTCTCACGCACCCTCCAAAGCACGACTTTGCCACTACCTGCACTACAGGTGTCAATATCCATACAAATTTACCTGAGCCCTCTACCTGACTTTACACTACCCACCCCGGGCGTCCGTGAATGGGTTCCATCTCCCCCAATTCACTCCTTCGCACCATGCATTCCACACCTTTTATTCCACACCAAGCATTCCACACTACTCATTCCACATTACTCATTCCACACCATTTATCTCACACACCTTTTGTCTCGCACACCAAATTCGCACACCTTCTGTGCTCTCATACCTCCAACACAATTCCATTTGTCTTCCACACACAATGTTTATTCTCACACAATTCCTCAAACACACAGCATCATCTAACTGCTTTTCCCCTAAAACTCGTGCTTCCCCGTCGTCCCGTTACACTATGCACTCCCTTCATCATTATCAACCTTCTAAGCTACCTACATCCCCACTATAGTTCAGATGTCACTACTTAAATGTTTTGTCCCTACTGTCTTCTAATTCCCTAACATTATCCTAGCCCTCCCTCGGCAAGCTTCGGTGCCCCATGGAGGTAACCATCGCTGGCCCCCCATGTGCCTAACACTGCCATCCCCCTTATCTAATGCTCATGGGCCCTGACCGTGTAAGGAATGGTAACTACCATTCCCACACGTAGGGTACACTCCTTTCGTCAGTCCGCTATACTTGAGCCTCTCCGTGTGGAAACACGTCCCACAGCTTGACCTCACAGGGCCGAGCAATCCATGCGGGTGGTTTGTCTCCTGTATGTTGGGTCCGTCCGGCATTTTTGATCCAAATGGGGGAGGAGGCATGGATGGGCCGAGGTGCAGGGGCCCATCCCTGCACGGTGCCTCGCGGTCCCACGCATGATGGCCCAACCGCCCACGGTCGGAGCACCGCACCCGCAAAGGTGCACGGCTCCGAAATCTCCTACCTCCCCTTGAACCTCGCCGATTGCCTTTTCCGCCACGGCACGGCACCAACCATACAGGGCGGGGGCCGGCACGGGTCGTGCACGGCGGTCCTTGTGAAACCGCCGCGCCACCGATCCCGGCCGGTCCCTGCTGCACACAACTCACCGAGGGCTCACGTGGGCTATCCGTCACACTAAACGCTACCCCGGTCGGTGTCGATGCTTGAGCCGCGTTCTCACCACTCACGACCCACTCTGCACTCGCACACCCAGGCGTCCCTGCGCCTTCCATACATTCTGTTACACACTCTCCTTCCACGTCCTCTGACGTGCATGCTCCCTCGCACACCGTACTCGTACCTGCACACCTAGGCGCACTAACACCATTCACACACTTCATTATCGCACACCCTGGCACACACTCTTCCGTTACACACTCCGTAACACCCCCGGGTGTGCACTCCTGCACACACTCTGCAACACGCTCTCCTGTTATACACTCTAACACCCACGGGTGTGCACTCTCCTGTTGCACACCCAATCATCGCACTCTTTTTTTCCACTCTTGGGTGTGCACTCCTTCGCATACTCTGTAACACTCTCCCGTTATCGCACACTCTGGCGCACACTTTTCTCTCTCACACCCGTGCTCCGGTGCACACTTTTCTCTCCCACGCACACCAGTTGCCCTCGTACACCGCACAATGGACCTTCCACGACCGCCCGGGTTTCGCTTCTCTCCCAAGCGTGCCAAAAACCCTTTCGTGCCAAACACATTCGCGCCATTAATTCTACTCACCTTGGGGACCTCCTTCTCCGGCTGCACCTGCAAACTTTCCATTGAGTTAGCAAGCACGACATCACGATGTGAACACAGACTTTGCGCGGATTCCATTTCTTTCTCCCGCGATTTATTTACTTTCTCTCCTGTCTCTTCAATTTCAATTATTTCTTTGAGTTCAATTATTTCTTTTTCTACTTCGACCATCGGCGTGCATAATTTTTTTTCCAATTCGACGATCGTCGGTTTTTCTACACCCCACGTCGCGATCTCCATAGGCCCCATCAATTTGGCTGTCCCTCGCTCAAGCTCGCTCCCCACGCGCTCCTCACACCGCGTCACCTCGTCGCGTACAATTGCGACCTCCTCGCTCAACATGCGTCCAATGTCCTCCCCTGTTTCTTACAATTCCCGGGTGAATTTGACACTTTGGGCGTCCATTTTTGCAGTCAATTCACCCTTGTTACACCTTGCTTCGTCCCTCATTTCCTTCATTTCTTTCATAATTTGGGCCAGGTATGACCCAATGTCGGGCCCGGTCTGCACAGCGGGCCCGGCTGCCACCGCCACGTGCGAGGCGCCGCCATTACCAGTTGCCGCACCCTTTTCAGCTTCCACTACCAGCTGTCTCTCTCGGTCCTGGGTTGTCAATTCTTCCTCTACCTCATCTTCTATTACTCCCACCGGCATTCGACCGCCTTGGCTAGCCATGGTACGAATACAAATTTGGCTTTTAGACTAAATTTCGGTCGCTCGTAATTTTCGAGTGCGTGAAGCGCACTCCAGGTGCAATCTCACTCCCAGACACCAAATGTTACAGCCAATATGTACAATTTGGTGTCCAAAATTTTGGCGTGCAAACATTTTGTCCAGCGTTACAAATCACCACTCCTGACTACCAATAATTGTTACGGTTTTAAGCCGCCCTTCCTACCCCTACCAAGGGGAGGTTAAGCCCCTGGTTCTTCTTGGGCCGGCGTAACCGAGACTTAAAATTCCCCTCCTGGACAAACGCAAGGTAGGATTTCGGGACAAGTCTCGCACGTACCTAAATACCTGCGCCGCCATGGAAGCGGGGAACCAAGCCTCGCGCGAGCCACGTGTAATTTGGGTACACTGAGCGGATTGCGTACCACGTGGTCCGTGCAGTTACCGTTGGTATTGGAACCCGATTACAGTGGGTTTATTCGTACCACGCTTAGTCAATGATGGAAAACGCGAGACGGTCGAATAAAGGAAGAACACTATTTAATTACAATTTACACAAGTATGTACAAGTCTGTAGAAAGCAGACACAGAGCAGAACTTAAGCAGTCTTATATTAATCCCAGACACGGGCACGATCACACTCACAAAGGGGAAATGCAGGTAGAATGGTGTTCACACGCTGCCTTGGTCGGCCAGGAACGGCTTCACCCGGTGTGGCTCTCCACGGTCACAGCACGTCCCGCGAAGATGGCAAGCAGGTGGTGGAAGGGATTCTTGGAGCGCGTCTCTCGAACAAGGGGCAGCAGGCAGGTGGTCTTCCACAGCGCGTTGAGTTACCGGTGCGCTATCACTCGCATAACCCAATAGAGGCTTGGCCTCAAGCTCAACCGAGCGTCACTTTGGTACGAGCGCTTATACTTAGTTCACGCGCGTCTTTTCTCCGAACTCGTAACTCTCATCAATACTCAGTCAAGCGCCTCCCTTCGCAGAACTGCAAGCTCACCTCCACTCGACTCCCACAGAACTTAGTGCAGCTCCCCTCTCGCAGAACTGCTAACTCTCAACAGAACTCACAAGCTCACCTTTCCACTCAACTGCTGGTGGGGGCTTCGCGCAATGGGTTTTATTGCCACGCCCTTAGCCTTCTCGAACGTTCCAACCACACCCTGTGACGCAGTGCTGCAGCCACTCCCTTTGAGCCCTGAATGGCGGCTCGCGCTTACCATCAGCCTCTCCGCCGCCCTCATTCGGTCCTGCCTCGATTTGCCAGGCCTGCCTCGTGTTAATTCGCGCCAAAAAGCCAAAGGCAGCATAAGGAGGCGTAAGACGGCAAAAGGCAATGGAGGCGGCATAAGGCAATGAAGGACCTACTCTCATTATTCTACTCAACGCAAAACTAACACAGGAAAAGGACTATGCTCACAAATACTAAGAAATAACTGAACTATCGTGAGGCTACATGTTGTAATGCGACTAAACTATGAGGGGGAAATTTAACCTTTATTGTACAAACTCAAAACCGCAACAACATATATGTGTGTGTCTGTGTGTGTATATGTGTGTGTATATGTGTGTGTATATGTGTGTGTATATGTGTGTGTATATGTATGTGTATATGTGTGTGTATATGTGTGTGTATATGTGTGTGTATATGTGTGTGTATATGTGTGTGTATATGTGTGTGTATATGTATGTGTATATGTGTGTGTATGTGTGTGTGTGTGTGTGTGTGTGTGTGTGTGTGTGTGTGTGTGTGTGTGTGTGTGTGTGTGTGTGTGTGTGTGTGTAGAGTTAATGTCCGGCTTCCTTCGTGTAACCACAGTGCGAGATGAGATGACCGGAAATATTTTTTACCTCATGAAAAGCATGGAACGAAGGTTAATACTACTACTACAATAGCACTTGATACTCCAGACAACATGCGAGTGAGGCCAATTGGAGCATCGCTGACCCGTTGCTGCTCTGGGCACGTGGAGCACATGCATGATGAACCTATTTGGTGAACTGCACAATGTGGGAGAGCAGCATCGACGTTGTGGTGCAGCTTGGCGAGCTTATTCCATATCAAACTAGAGCTTCCAGGGAAGCAGAACTCAACTGAACTGACTGGACAACTTTAAAGTAGGTCAGTTGTCTGTACTAGATTTGACTTAAATGAAAAGCCAACAACCTTGTGTAATAATTTTAAGGTCCGTGTAGCCTTATACTTGTCCTTGTTTTACAATTGATACAATGTTACACTTTGCAACAATGTAGCAGAAATATAGTTGTGTAGGCGGCCATTTTGTGACATGCGATAGCAACCTACCTTGTGTGGTAAGAGTCTCACACACCAAGTTTGATCAAAATCCATAAATATTTCTGGACGTTAAAGTCAACGTCGTTTCGGAGCTGAAAACAATATGGCGGCCATTTTGTGACGGATCGGGTTGGAATGCAATAGCAACCTACCTTGTGTGGTAAGGGTTAGACATTCTAAGTTTGATCAAAATCTGTTAATATTTGTGGACGCTGGAGTGTTAACGTCGTTTTCATGACCAAAAACAAAATGGTCGCCCAAGTCCGCCACTTTTCAACGGATCGGGCTGAAATGTAATACCAACCTGGTCCTCGGGGTAAGGATGCTGCATGTCAAGTTTGATCAGAATCGGTTGATATTTGTGGACGCTGGAGTGTTAACGTCGAAAGGTTAACGGCACATTGTCTGTGGCACATCCTCAACCTCTTTGCCAAATTTTGGCTGAATCTGTCCACAATCTTGAGATATCTTGTTCACAGACAGACAGACAAACAAACTAGAAATCGGTCAGAGACCGAGGACTTGCCAGAATGTACTTTTTTTTTTCAGGGGTGTTGGTTAGAAGGGAATCGGATAATGTTTGACAGAGTTATTAGCAAAAAAAATTTTCTTAACCTTGAGTTTGACCTTTCAAGGTCACTCAAGGTCAAATGTCATGGTGTCAAATGAAATGTCGTATGTGACTTCCTATATGTCAGTAACAGTAAGTGTATGCATATCTCTTGTACTTTTAGAGTTATAGTGGTTTGAAATATATTTTAAATGAAGACTCGACCCCCCCCCCCCCCCTGATTTCACGTTTTGGGTAACCTTGGGCTTGACCTTGGGCGTAGAGAGTTAAAAATTGGGCACAGTCTATTCCAGGACAAGGCAAATATGTGTGTAAAGTATGGCGATGCTATGTGCAACGATGTAGACGTAGTACTGCGCACAAACAGACAGACAGACGGACAGACAAACCAACCAACCAACCAACATACTTGCCGGAATATATTCCGGCAAGTAAACAGACAGGGGTGAAAACAGAACCTCCATCCAACTTCGGTGGCGGAGACCCACCTTTTGAGGCCATTTTTCCCCACAGAGGGGGGGTTGGCCTTTTTCGGGCACCGTGGGCCCCTTTTTGAAGCAATGTTTTATGGCCGGATGCCCTTCCTGCCGCCAACCCTGTTAGTCGCCTCTTGCGACACACAGGGAATTACCAATAAACTGGTACGAAAAAAATTAATAAAAATCAGCATCAACACATTCATACTTCAAGTTAATTAAGAGTGCCATCATATTCCCCCATGTTCCTATTTAAACACCTGTCATCATATGACATGTAAAGACAATGCAGTATTATTCTTAACCATTCGCCAGCCCAATAATCACAGCAGTCAGCCTCAGAGAGTTAGAATCTACAGATGTAAGTTTGTGCAGGTTTAATCACACTCTTATGGGCCGGATTTACGCCTAATCCTAAAAGGGTGACAAAAACATCGTTGTACGCGCACGTTTAAATAGCAATTTACGAAGGGAGATCAACATCCGTTTAGTCGTTCAGTTGTGCGCATATAAAGAGGCGATGGCCCTATGAAACACATCCAATTGAAATGATGCACTTGCATAGAATCACAGCACCACAGACAATTGTTGGAGGAGATTCAGTGCATTGCTCCTCGTTGTAGGTTGATCCAGGTCATCTTGCACTGCATTCGGTAGCCAGTGAAATGATTCCTTCGAGAGTCTGTAACTCCAGACAAATTTGGCATCATCATAATTGTCATCTATCCTTGAAGATTCTCAATGCACATTGGTGAACTGCCCTATTCATGTGCTCTTGGGCTAATTCGAGCACTTCTACAAGCATATAACTCTTAAACGCCTTTCCTAAATTCGGCCCTACAGGTTTAGGTTACACAGCTCGTGGGGCCACAAAATTAACCATGTGCCACGCTCATCGACATCTGTGCCTCTTACCAATGTGGTCAAGCAACCAGTGGGGTTTAATGGGGTTTGAACCGCACTCCAACTACCAAGCGACCATCCTAAACCAGCAAACAAGGCGGCGAGACCAGGTATATTTATTAACAGGAAAATGGCACGGGGGAGCATGGGGGAGGAAACAAGAAGGAAAGCAATGCACAAAAAGAGATTATGCTGGTGTCAACAATAAAAGAACCCCTTAACCCTTACCGTTGATTACCTTAAGGCACCCACAATGCCAACCAACTTTCAGCATATTATTAATTCTTTATTTTAAAGGCCTCTCAGACACGTCACAGGAGATTTTACATCATTAACACACCGACAATATACGAGATGGGTGTGTCATTTACAGCAGATTTCTCTCCTGATTTTTGAACCTGTGTATACATAACCCATGCAAGGCCACATATTCATTCATTCACATTTTCTCGCTCTTTGTGACAGGTTGTAAGACAGCCTGAGGGTTGGACACGACTTGGCAGACCTCACACCTTTACTTTTTATATGTTGCTTCAACTGGTTATCAGTTGTACTCTTCACCACTCTTGAGACCAAAAAAATTTGGCAACTATTAATAGTTTAAGCATTTATTGCATAGTTTGTTTTGATACAGAGGCATAAATAGGTTAATGGTGAAGCTAAATGGAGCTAAACGACGGCACAACACCTTTAGAAATTGACATCTATCTATAATTCCAGTAATCTCTGTGTGTCTGTGTGTGTGTATGCGACCGCTGTTTCTCGACAACCACGGGTCCGATATACTTGAAACTTGCCAGGTATATTGCTGGGGACCCGAGGATGTGCCTTTTCAAGGTTTCATATTAATCGGAGAAGTAGTTACCGAGCTATGGCGATTTCTTTACCAAACTCCGCAAGCCGTTCGCTTTGGACCAAACCATTTCATGTAAATAGAGGGGGGGGGGGATTGTCACCGTACTCGCAAGCCGTTCGCTTTGGACCAAACCATTTCATGTAAATAGAGGGGGGGGATTGTCACCGTACTCGCAAGCCGTCCGCTTTGGCTTTGCGAATGGACCAAACCATTTCATGTAAATAGAGGGGGGGGATATAATTTTGTACGGGCATGCCCTAGTTAAGTAAAAGGGGAGAGCAACTAATACACATGACATCATAAGTGAGGATTTGAGTGGCTTAAATGGAAGAAGAAGAAAAAAGCTGGGCATGGGGAGGGAAATGTTCAGGAGCCTGAGGGCATGGGGAAGATCGTCTTCAGGAGCGTGAAGTGGGAGTGGATTGGGGTGTGGGGGGATGGGAGGGTAGGAGGAGGACTTAGCAGAGTGGGGGGGGGGGGGGCTGAATTCGTGAGGGTGGTTAGAGAGGATGGGAAGTTAGCAGGTTGGGGGGGGGGGGGGAAAGAGATGAAGCTACTGGGGATGGGAGGTTAGCAGGTGGGGGAGCGGAAGCTATTGGGGATGGAGGGGAAGTTACCGAGCGTGGAGCGGAAAGTTGTCGGGTGTGGAGTAATAGTTACTTGGGGTGGATGGGAAGTCACTGGGGGTGGATGGGAAGTCACTGGGGGTGGATGGGAACTGAACACAATATTCCGGATGAGGCCTTCACTAAATTGCTGTACAGTGTTGAATCCACCCCTTTTGATTGATTTATAATTTATTCCCCTACAAATACAACATAAACTCCTATTTGGTTTACCTACAGCTACCTGTAACCTGGCATTGTCCTGTCTGCTTACCCCCAAATCTATTCCCACCCCCAGGTCTTTCTCCTGTGTGACACGCTCCAAGATTGCCCCTTCCATCACGTAATCTCTATTTTCATTATTCTTACCCATCCCCAGCACCTTACACACCTGTTCAGGTTAAACTACATCTGCCAATCAATTAAATAATTTAGACTTTCCTCGATCTGAACGGCCCTAACTACCCAGCCCCTCTCTACTACCAGTATCTAGGTCACCACCAAGCATAGTGTCATTGGCTTTCCAATGAGATAACGAGAAATCAACGATATAACGATTTTAAGGCCGTACCTTCGATGTTTGTTCCGCTTGCGATCTCATCCACACACATAGGGTTTCAGTTACAGTGCGGTGTAGCAGACGGTGGACGACGAGGGAATCATTCCACAACTACAGTTTTTGCTTTTTCAAACGGTAAATCACAGGACTCACCGAGCATGTTCAGCGACCTCCCAAACGACGGAATTCCCAGAAAGAGGCATTGAGGGCGAAAGGCCCAGTCGCTGTTTTATTGTGAAAAGCTTTAGTAACCCGGGAGAGAATGAGGCCTTGCTATTTCAATGGTTTCGCTATTCCCGCTCACCAACGACATCAACCTGGCTCCTCAACACGTCGAATTAAAAAAAAAAGAAGAAATTGTTCATACGTAATAATCACGAGTCAAGGCTTTTATCACCATTTCAACACGAAGAAATAATCATCCCAGGAAAAGTGATGACGGGTTGAGGAATCATTAATTTTACTGATAGGTATAACCTAGGTGAGGGCGACTACCGGAAGTAAGCTGTAACACGTGCCATTTTGTGGTTTGTTTTCAACGTATCCAATCACGTGACTGTTGTCGCGAGGGTGCACTTACCGGAAGTTACGTAGTTCCGCGGGCGCCTATTGTCCGGCTTTGTGTGGTGTTTAAACACAATTCAATACGAGGACGGCTATTTTCATTCGGAGCTGATTCCTTCAATCTCGAACGCAGACCGTGCAACTAAATTGCATTATTATCACCTCAATAGCTTGTACATGTGATGTTACAAAAGTTTTTCTTCAGCCGTTAATAGCTGTACAGCACAGTAAAAAGGGAAAAATTACACGCCGAGCTGAATCATGCACCGCAATAATTACAATCGTCATCATACAACCGTTTTTGTAGGACAACTTCCCCTCAGATAAAAAAAAACCTATTTGACAAATAGGAAGTAATGCTGCGAAATAATTTCGAGGCAGGTATGTGTTCCATCACCAATTTGTTTGTCGAGCACTCGCCAAGTGGCTTAAGCACTCCAACGGATCCATTGCTAAAGACCGGGCTGGCTTGGCAAGCGAGAGCTAGTTGATTGGTAATGGCATACGCCCCTTTTACGTGCGAGAAGCGGTTATATGGAGAGTGCCATCCAATCAGAGGACGAGTTCGCAACTGGAAATGACATAAAACGTGACGACGGCGGGAGATTAAATTAACGAGGCTCTGGATATACTGAAAGGACACAATGGCGGTGGAGAGTGCGGTTATCTATCTATAATTCCAGTAATCTCTGTGTGTCTGTGTGTCTGTGTGTCTGTGTGTTTGTCTGTGACCGCTGTTTCTCGACAACCACGGGTCCGATATACTTGAAACTTGCCAGGTATATTGCTGGGGACCCGAGGATGTGCCTTTTCAAGGTTTGAAATTAATCGGACAAGTACCTACCGAGCTATGTCCAAAAAACGCTTCAACCAATCAGAGAGCAGCGAGCTATCACGTGTGCCGAACCGTTAATGCAATGCAAGCGTTAATGCGTTAATGCAAGGCTTTTCTTTTTTTCCCTCTTCTCTTTCTACTTTTCCTTGCGATTAAATTGCAAACAGCCAAAATACGTTGGCGCTAATTGAATAATTGGCCATTAACACTAAAATAATCGTAACTGCGATATGCCAACTTCCGGACAGTGCAGCCTTCCCTGTTGTTGTTGTTTGCAGCAGCTGTTTGCAGCAAGGCAAGGCTTTTCTTTTTTTCCCTCTTCTCTTTCTACTTTGCCTTGCGATTAAATTGCAAACAGCCAAAATACGTTGGCGCTAATTGAATAATTGGGCATTATGTTTTACAACTAATAAAAACGAATTTGCGATTCATTCGCTTTCCTGCGCGTTTGTGTACGCGATGGCGATTTCTTTACCAAACTCCGGAAGCCGTTCGCTTTGGACCGAACCATTGCATGTAAATAGAGGGGGGGGATTGTCACCACTCGCAAGCCGTTCGCTTTGGACCAAACCATTTCATGTAAATAGGGGGGGGGATATAATTTTAGATATATATATAGTACGGGCATGCCCTAGTATCTTAAATGGTGAGAAGACGATCTTGAATCTTTTCAGTACTGTGGAAAGAAAAACGAGACTTATGAGTGGCGAGACCCACCGTTCGTATAGCTTTAGCCGGCGTGCATGTGACGTCACCACGTTTGCGATCCGCCATCTTGGATTGTTTTTCGTGTATAATTACATAGTCGAGGCTCATGGAAAAGCAAATACTGTACATTGAACGGATCAGGACGTAATAGCCAAAAAGGACACATGCGTAGGAGAAGGAGAGGCGAAGAAGGCCGAGAGAGAAAGAGACTGAGAGACCGACAAACTATAGGTTTTGGCAGGGCACCAGAGGATCCATGGGGTGGACACACAAGGTAACCCCAAGGAGGCCAATTTGGAAGGAGAAGTGATTAGGGTGGGGGGGTTAAAGAGGGTAGAAAAGATCATGGTTTTGGATTGTGGACAGTTTGAGATGGTGGCGATTAGCTGTCTTGAAGACCTGTAGGGAGGAATGACATTGAAGAGGATGTGGACGTTGATGACATAGGTTGGGGGGGGGGGGGGGGGGGGGGGAGGAAGGCATGAGTGGAGATGAGCAGTGATGCTGGATTTAGGTCGTTTCACCAGAAGTGGGGGTCGAACGGTCGATGGTGGAGCGTATAAACCCTGCAGTGACCTGAGGGGCGGACAAAGCACGGAAAGAGCAGAGGGTGCAAGACCAGAAAGGAGGCAGTACAACAACAACAACAACAGGCATTTTAAGGTCATTTTCCCTGCTAGAGCGGGGGTTAGCCTTGTGACTTGCCCCATGACAATCTTCTCCATTTTACTCTATTATCTGCATCTCCCCTAGTTTCGGCATCTTCTGCCCTTGAGGTAGAAGACAGAAACCAGCGACCAGTTTGCTATGGCGAAATGATCGGCCCATAGACTCGGCTTCATCGCGGGTGATTCCAATAATGCTGAAGGCTTTGGCTTCCATGGCGTCAAGTTGAGTAAGATGTAAGGCAGAGGAGAGCAGAACTCCACGTTGAGTAAGATGTGAGGCAGGGGAGGCAGCCCAGATGGGAGAGCAGTACTCCAAGCTGTGGATGAAGGCCTTGTAGTTGGCTAGGATTTGAAATGTGCCAAGGAAGGACTTTGTATGATGGAGGATGCCGAGTCGACGGCTGGCTTTGGAGGCCATCGTTGAAATGTGGTTTGCCCAAGAAAGATCATGGTTGATAGTGAGGCCCATGAGTTTGAAAGACAGCTCACAAGAAAACAAAGCGAAACTACACATGTACAGCATCATTGATTACATTTATTCAAATAGGAGTTAAATGGTGAGTTTTTGCACTGTACTTTGGTATAATCGTGTAAATAATGATTGGTTGTTGTGCCCTCTGCCCACAAGCACCAATTCTAAACATTTTGATATGGAGGGTTGACCGAGTTATGAGGGCCAGGCCTGCAAAAGGGACTCGGAATGATATTCTCACAGTCGTCTAAGAAACTACAAATTTGTCTTTTATCCCTCTGTATCGAATGATGTACAGTCGTGGCCAAAAATATTGGCACCCTTGCACTTTTTTCAAATAATGCACCATTTCTTCCAGAAAATTGTTGAAATGAAAAATTATTTTGGTATCCACATTTGCATTTCTTTGGTTTGCAGTGGAACAAAACAAAAAAAGCTGAATTTTTTTTTACTAAATCTTAGCTTTTTCCACACAGAAATCCTAAAATGGCCGGGACAATATTATTGGCACCTTTTAGAAGTTGTTAGAAATAATTATAAATAATGTTAGAAAATAATCCTTTACTTTGGAATTGAACTCACCTATGGTGAGTTGCAGGTGCCTGCAATATAAAGATCACTCATTCAACCAGTTTGAATGGAGAAAAGGGGTCATTCTGTTGTTTTGTGTCACTGTGTACCACAATGAGCATGGACAAAAGAAAGCAAACCAGAGAATTGTCTGAGGAGGTTGTAGACAAGATTTTAGCCAAGCATGGACAACCTCAAGGCTACAAGTCCATCCCCAGAGACCTTGATGTTCCTGTGTCCACCGTATGCAATGTTATCAGGAAGTTTAAGGTCCATGGCACTGTAGCCAACCTCCCTGGACGTGGCCGCAAGAGAAAACTTGATTGAATATTGGAGCGAAGGATTGTTCGAATGGTGGAGAAAGCACCTCGATCAACTGCCAAACAGATTCAAGCTGACCTTCAGACACAAGGTACAGCTTCAGACAACTTCAGACAGTTTCAACTCGCACCATCCGTCGCCAACTCAATGAAAGGGGGTTCTATGGTAGGAGACCCAGGAGGACCCCACTGCTGAGAGAGAGAGAGGCATAAGAAAGCACGACTGGAGTTTGCCAAAACACACCTGAATAAGCCAAAATCCTCCTGGGAGAATGTCCTGTGGACAGATGAGACCAAATTAGACCTTTTTGGAAAGCACATCATCTCTGTTTACAGAAAACAAAATGAAGCCTTCAAAGAAAAGAACACCTTCCCCACAGTTAAACATGGAGGAGGTTCAGTGATGTTTTGGGGTTGCTGTGCTGCCTCTGGCACTGGGTGCCTTGAATGTGTGCATGGCATCATGAAATCAGGAGATTACCAAGGCATTTTGGAGCACAATGTTCAACCCAGTGTCAGAAAGCTGGGTCTCCGTCGAAGGTCATGGGTCTTGCAGCAGAACAATCATCCTAAACACACTTAAAATAAAAAAAGCACCCAGGAATGGTTCAAGACAAAATGCTGGACTGTTGTGAAGTGGCCAGCAATTAGTTCAGATCTAAATCCCATTGAACACCTGTGGAGATCTGAAAACAGCAGTTGGGAGAAGGTCTAGGAGATTCTGGGAGACAGAGGCCCAGGGAGAACTTCAAATCTTCAAATCTGGGAGCACTGGAGCAGTTTGCACAAGTAGAGTGGGATAAACTGCCAGTAGAGGTGTAGAAAGCTCATTCATGGCTATAGGAAGCGCTTGACTGCAGTTATTTTGTCCAAAGGCTGTGCTACCAAATATTAAGTCTTGGGTGTGAATAATTTTGTCAATGCCATTTCTTTTTATTTTCTGATTTAAAAGGATATATTAAGTTCTGAATCAAAAACAAAGGTTCTCTAATATTAACAGTGAAATTAAGAATTGTGGAGACCAAATACTTTTGTCAATTTCAACTTATTTTTAGAGAATCTGATCTCTGATCTGGCTCGATCTCTGATCATCAATTTGGTTTCAGACCTGGTCACTCTACTCTGGACATGCTGCTTCTGCTTTCTCAACAATGGATGGAGGTCCTCAACGCCAAACAGGAAATTAGAGCAGTCTCCCTTGACATATCACGTGCCTTCGATACGGTCTGGCACACCGCTCTGCTCACCAAACTCTCCTCTTTTGGTATCCATGGAAATCTCCACGCATGGCTGGCGGGCTTCCTCTCTAGTCGTAGTCAACGTGTGGCCCTGAATGGGATTCTCTCATCTCCTCTTCCTGTTCAGGCTGGAGTTCCCCAAGGCAGTGTTCTGGGCCCTGTGCTTTTTCTGGTCTTCATCAATGATCTCTCTGACTCTCTTGAAAATCCTCTCTATCTCTTTGCTGATGACTCTACTCTCTGTCGCTCCATTCTTCATCCCTCAGATCGGCAGTCTGCAGCCTCCTCATTCTCTGTAGACCTGGACAAAATCACAGACTGGGCAAACAAGTGGAACATGTCTTTCAATCCTGACAAATCTCACACACTTACGATGTCTCTCCGAAAAGACCGACTGGACAACCCTCCAATCCACTTTCTGAATAATCCTCTCCAAGAAGTTCTGTCACTCAAGCTTTTGGGTCTCACTATCTGCCATGATCTTTCCTGGGAAAACCACATTTAAAATCTGGCCTCCAAAGCTAGTCGCCGACTGGGCATCCTCCGTCGTGCGAAGTCCTTCCTTGGCACACCTGAGCTCCTCACCACATACAAGGCTTTCATCCGCAGCTCAATGGAATACTGCTCTCCCCTCTGGGCTGGTGCTCCTGCCTCACACCTAGCTCGTCTTCACGCTGTTGAAACCAAAGCATTCAGAATCATTGGAATCTCCCGCGATGAAGCTAACTCCAAGGGCCTCTCACTCACTCACCGCAGGCAGGTTGGTGGTCTTTCCGTCTTCTACCGACTCCTCTCTGGCCTTGCCCCCCCAGCTCTCTCGGGCTCTGTCCCCCAAATATTCCTACAGGTCGCACAAGATCTGCCTGCAACCCTCTTATGGTTAAACTGCCAAAATCAAGACTCTTTGCTCACCTTCACTCCTTCATTACTCTTTTCTCCCACCTCTGGAACAAACTCCCTCACTCTCTTCAATCCCACTCCACCCTCCAGGTCTTTAAAACAGCTGTTCACCACCATCTCTTATCTTCCCCCATCCAAAACCTTGATCTTTTCTACCCCCGCTAATTTCACCTCAATTCCACTTTTTTGAAATACAAACTTCTGTCCTGGAAGTCCTTGGTGTCCTTGTGTTTTATACTTCTCCCTCCCCCCCCCCCCTTCCCACGCCTCCTCCCCCCAAGCCCTCTCCCTTCCACACACCTCCCTGCTCTCAAATGTTGTGTTTGTGTGCTTCCCCTTCTCTCCCCATCTTGTCTTCTGCTCCCTCTTTTTATATATTTTGTTTGTCTGGTTGATTTGTTTGTGAAGTAAATGTTAGCTCTTTCACGAGCCTCGATTCAGTATACAAAAAAAAAAAAAAAGAGAAAATTGTGAGTTATTTTAAAAACAAGACCGAAAGTCTAAGTGTCGTAGCGGGCTTGTAATATATTATAAACCACAACACATATGATTAGCTTTTTAAACAGTCACTAATGCTACTTATAACATTAAACAAAGAAAATTGGAGGAATCCCGACATCCGTGAGGTAAGTTTTACTTACAGAACTGAGGGAAGATCTACTGTAATCGATGTAAACCTCGTTTGGTATACGTTTGAGGGGACATACATACATACATACATACATATGTGTGCTCAGATCACGTCGGGGTCACCAGTGTGGGGTGCTGGGCACACACACGTTAAACAAAGGTAGGCCACAACGCTTTGGGTTAACTTGAGCTCTTTATTCTTTGCTCACTCGTCAGCACTGCCGTGCTCGGGGCTGCGAGCCCGCGTGTATATCCGGAGGCCACGCCTCACCTGGGGCGTGGCCGACACCCACTGGTGCTCGGAATTATGTCACTGTGCCAGCGAGTCATCGTGTCCGCCACACATACATACATACATACATACATACATACACTGTTCTAGACGGCTTTTCCCTATGAGCTACGCTGTTAAAAGTGCAAGGGCACCAATATTTTTGGCCACATCCAATTTGGCCAGTCAATAAGTAACCTTAAAATGGCGATATATATTTGAGAATGTAATGTCTGTAGTTATAGACGACATATGTTACATCTATGGGTAAGAGTCATGTTTTGCCTGTTTTAGATCTGGCAACATTGAGCGTATGACGTCAGTAGAGCAGTTCCAAGCTGGCAGCTACCTTAGAAGCATGCACCATGGAGGAGCAACGTTCTGTTATCCATTTCTTGGGAAGTGAAGGTGCGAATCCCAGTAAAATCCATCTCAGAATGAAGATGCAATATGGTGACGCATGTTTATCGCTGCAGCACGTGTACATTGGGGACAGGAAGTTTAAAAGTGGAGTGTCCAGTGTGGCAGACGCTGCTCGCTCGGGCTGGCTTCACACAGCCGACACACCAGAAATGGTTGCAGGAGTTGAGCGCGTGCCAAGGGAAAACCGTCGCATTACGCTGGATGAAGTGGTCTCCTAATTCTTCTTGGGAAGTGACAGTTAGACAGGGAGAACATTAAGATAACGTGTCAATGAGCACCGCAAGGCCTTCGAGTGCAATTTTCCAAAGAGATCTGCCATTGCCAATCATGGTCTTAAGGCTGGCCATGTTCCCCTATGGGACAATGCCAGCATTTTGGGGGCAACCCCCAGTAAACAAAGGACTTTGGAGGCATGGCATGTGGAGGGGTCTGTGGTGTCGCTCACAGAGGAGGTGTTGGATTTACCACTAGCTTTTGGCCCTCATGTGGAAACATACCAGGGAAACTGCATCACCAAACATATAAATTATTACAAATCATGTTGTTTATTTTCATCGATTTATTTCAATTATGCTACGTTTTGTTTGATTCAACGTGTGATTTCACAGTTGTTTTGAGGTGACATCCCAAGGTGTGGTTTTCGTGGTGCAACGGTTTTGATGTAGGTTTAAATTTGAATGGCACGAGTTGTTCCAGAAGGACATTGATTGGTGGTTCAGTGTCCCCCACCCCTTTTTCCCTTATATAAGGGAGGGTATAGAGTTGTTTTGCTTTACTCTTGAGAAAGGTCAGTGGATGCACGTTTGTCCGTGTTGCTGATCGAAACGTCGAGCAGTTGTTTGTTTGCTCATTAAAGGTGGGAGAACTAAAAATGCATTCATTTGATATTAATATATATATATATATATATATATATATATATATATATATATATATATATATATATATATATATATATATATGTATATATATATATAAATATATAAATATACAGACTTGGCATTTAATATGGAATATTTTTTTTCTTCTTGACTTGGGTTTACTTTCTTAACTCAGTATATCATAGTCAGGTTCACTATGTCAATAAATTATATTCGTTCAAAATCATGGTAGATTAGCAAACCTATACATTTTTGGAAAGGTTATAGCATAAGGAAACTAAAAATCAATGTTTACATTTGGAGAGATACCTGTATGGCGGCCATTTTGGATTTCAAATGGCCACTGTAAAATACATATTTTGTTCTATTTCTGCCTCTAATTACCCTAAAAACTTTTTAAAATATACTAAACCTATATTTTCAGGGCCAAAGAATCCAATGAAAGTATCAAATTAGTGCTATGGGGAATGGTAAGACACGAATCAAAGGTTTTGAATTGCAAAATACTGTCTTTATATTCGCGATAAGTTGCATAATCAAATACATGTTATCATTTTGTACAGGCAGTTAATAACATCAAAATGTGTCACAATAATTCATATCACCAAACATACACAGGCAGTCAGCAAAATCATACATACACATGCAGTCAGTATAACTTCACATCTACACAGGCAGTCAATGACAAAATATACACAGGCAGTCAATGGCATCAAACATACACGATTACAGAATATGCCATTTTAGTCCTTGAGCCAGACCAAAAGTAATGCTCCGGCGGGGGGAGTAATTCTCATTATGATTTTCCATTAGACCAATGTCTCAAGTGTCAGAAAAGGTGTGATGGACATCTGAGAACGGTAGCTTAGTGCCCGGATGGACGCCATCTTTGAAACCACCCAGCTCGAAAATGCCCATTTGGTGGGGTACATTGTTGCACGTGTATCTGGACTTCTATACTAGCTATCGATGTGCGGTTGACGACTAAATATACGTCCGATGTGTACCGTCTAAATAAAAAATAATATGAAGCATTTTGTTTTAGATTAATTATTATAAAAATCAATTATCGAAAAAAAATCATATATTTTTCAATATTTTATTATTAGACTTGTACTTTTTTTAGTGAAACAACACTGGTATGATTTTCCAAATTATGCATTGTGCTACACCGTTTATCTGTCTATAAAAATAACTCAAAAACTAAAACATATCATCCACCACGAGTTTACAACAAATAAATGTAAAGAGGCATAAAATGACTTAGGCCGCCGCTGGCATTATCTATTCTGACGATAACGCAAGTTAGGAATGTCGTACGGAGAGGATTTTAACACCATACGATATCTAATAAGCAGGCGGAAATTGTTACATAGGAAATCTGCACTTTGGTGGCCATCTTGGATTTCAAAATGGCCGCCAATTATATTAATTATTCATTACTAGAGTTTGGAAAGACGTATGGAGCTGATTTTAACACCATACGATGTATATTCCTAATAAGCAAGCGGAGGTATCATTGAACATGTCATGTTTTAGTCAAATAACACCGGTATGATCTTCCAAATTATACATTTTGCTAAACCGTTTATCTGTCTATAAAGATTTTCAGGCAATTTGGCCTGCATTATAATAGAGAACAACATATGCTATACAATATACAGTGCACACAAAGTTAATCATCAGAGTCGCCATCAGAGTCATTGGCATCCTGAGCCACGATAGCATCATCCTGCACCATGTTGGAGCATCCCTGCAGCTTACACACAACAGTGCACTTCAACCCATTCAGTATGCAGGAGCAATCTGACGGTCGACACGTCCTTCTGCATGTGCATGAGATGAGATTCAAGACGACATCTGGAGCTGGTAGACCCGCCATCCATCGGATTGTGAGCGAACCGCCATCATCGAGTTCCCAACCATGTCCTGCTGATGGTGTTGGGATGTCTGGTAGGTTTTCAAGGCTGCGTCGCCAGATAGCCGCCTGATAGTTGGCCCTAAGCGTATGCTGCATCAAGGAGTCTTCACAAGGCGGCAATTGTCCAGATTCGATCTGGCCCTTCTTTGCACAGAACATGTGATAACGGAGCGAATTAACACCGACGATCTTCGTGTTCTTGGCGTACAGCTGACACGTGAAGGCCTGAATGCTATTGAAGACGTCTGTTGGTACATTCCACGAAGATCCCAGATCTGTGAATGCTTGAAGATACAGCTCATTCGCTTGCACAAGCTTCAAAGCCTTTATCTTTCCTTGGCTAGCCAGAGCACTCACAGTGTCACACCCGCTCCATGCATGAAGCCCTGGCAATGCACTGCAAACTCCAGACCCCAATACCGCAGCCAACTTTCCAACGTCGATCATTCTGACTCGAACCTTTGTTCCTCGTCTGATGAAGAGCTGACTATCGATGGTTCTGCTGAGATGAAGACTGATGATCAGAACGTCGGTGTCATCTGCCACTAAGATGATCGTCTTGTAGTGGGTAGCGGCGTGCTTTGCGTGGAGAAACATAAGCGTGTCTGCTTCCTCGTGGCTACATTCGAGTGCTTGCACCAACTTCCACCTATCGCGGGTCAGTACCACACATTTTTCACCACAGGTGACATACAGTGTTCTGTTGCCTAGCTTTTCGCGATTTGTTTCATGTTTCCACGACTCCGCCAGAAACACAACCAGTTTCTCCTTTGTCTGGCTGCAAGCAAGGAGACGCCGCCAGTTCATGATTTTGTGTGCGGGTCTGATCTCGCTGAAACTGATGCCTTCATTTGAACCGCGGTTCACACGCTCAGCTGCTTTGATGGATTCTTCTGTGTATGTGTCAAAGACAACATCGATGCGCTCACTGCCTTGACCAGCGTGAAGCGCTGCAGCAAGGATGCGGTCAGATAGTTCTTCGAACGTGTCGTTCTCGCCATGCATCTTTTGTATGAGAGCCATCGCATCAATTATTGTTGCACTTCGCTTGTCAACGCTCTCGGCTGGTTCCACAAGACCTTCCATGTGTTTCGCAAGTGCAGCTTTGTTCGTTTTTTTCATTGACCCATCAACGTTTGCCAAAGACCATGGTAACGGCCCTAGTGGGTGACAAAGGACAAGTTGCATGTCAAGGTTCCTTGTCTTGGCGATGAGTATCATGGTGGCAAACAGTTGTCTGTCAGCTCTCAGGACGATCTCCTTGTTTGTGCCCTTCACAACTTTCTGCTTGATCTTACCAAAGGTCTTCAAGTTTAGCTTGTTCAATGTGTCATGAAAGCCTGTTCCCTCTTCAAGACGTTTCTGGAAGCTTTGATACGCCGCTTCCCCCTTTTGCAGGGTGTTGAGTAGGTCATTAGAAACGTCCTCCCTCGCAGCCGCTCTGGTAGATATACTGAGAAGACATGACGGATCATCGGCGAATGGATTGGTCCAGTCATTTTCCAGTAGATCACAGATAGCTGTGACGCCAGACTCATCACGTTTGATGTGAGAAGTAGACAAGTCAGGGTGCTTGGCGTGAGATGTGTCGCTGCCATTCACAAGGATAGTTTCTCGTAGTTGCCTCAGTGCAGTAGCCCGATTTTCTGCAGTTAGATAGTATCGTGACACAGCCCCTTGTCGAAGACTAAAACCTCGTGTTCCTCCAGCTGTTTGCGTATCTTTGTTTACTGTTTCTTCTGTTGTCTGATCAACAGCGATTCTGGCAAATGGATTCCCTGGTCTAAGCTGTACGGAGAAGTAGCCTTGATTGAAATGCCTGTACAACTCGGGGCATGTTTCGTGGAGTTGCGTCATCTGTGCATAGTACACTGGTAGATATCTAGCATAGTTCACCTTGTTCATTGCGAAACACCAAGGGATCACTCTTCTGACACAAGCCAAGTGAAGCATCCAGTCGCCTTCTCTATCCGCACGAATCAACCCCAGCAGGGTCTCTACCATATCAATATACATCATCCAGAAGCGAGCCAGGTCTCCATGTTTGGTTCGCAGAAAATGTAGGTATTTCGCGAATATGTCAAAGCTCTGTACACATGAATCATCATCGAGAGCAGCAGCGAGAGTCTCGTGGCAAACATCCTCCTTGATGCTGCGAATTTTGAGGTCAGTGCTTCGAATCTGGGGTTCCTTGTCAGGATGATTGCTTTCTATCCACACCTGGAAGCCCTTCCAAATGATGCGCATTAGTGCCTCGTACATCAACTTGTGGAGTCGCACAGCACGGTTGTATTGCTTGCCTTCCAGAACCCTGTTGATGGAACCTTCAGCGATTACTCCTGACTCAACAGCTACATCCCGAAGGCCTGCATCTCCAAACATTTTCCCAATGCTCGACATGAAGTTACAGATGGTATGGAAGTTCCCCATCATGAGCACGATTCTTCCATATTGATCGACATCTTTCCATGCTATTTCGGTCGCCTTAGCAAATAGTGCCTGGTCTAGCACCACCGGTATACGCTCAAGCTGAAGTGATGACATGATGTTCAGAGCTTCTCTGAGGATTTCTTGCACTGTTGCCATATCTGTGGCAGGCGCGTTTATAGTCGGCAGGTAGCCAACTACATCTTCCGTCACCTGAACACGATCTCTAGTCATGATGTTGAAACCAGTCCACGAACTGATTGTCTGGTCGCATGGTTCCAGCATGCGAGTCATAATCCATACGTGATTTCGGCGCTGCGCAAGGGATGTTGCGCCTGCAAGAGTGTCAGAAAGATCTGCAGGCTTGATTGCAGGTGGGCCCTCTCGTTTCCCACCGCTGTATATTGGAACTAAATCGCTGGATGACGGGATAGATCGCTTCTTATCTGCTTTGGATACTGCCGATGGAGGTTGGGGCGGCAAACACGACTGCGACTTCGGTTGGACGATGATACCGTTGACGCGATGCGATGTTCCGCCACCACTCAGCGATTCCTCTAGCCTGTCGATGTTATCGAATGCTAATACAGTCGGGACCGAAGGGTGCACATATGACGGAAGTGGTACTGTATCTTTCTCCACACTTGCTAATTTGTCTATGCATAGCGCTGTCTCGATTTCTTCCAGAACTGTGTACGAACATCCGTGCCCGAGTCGATTCAATATTCTGATGACCTCTGTATTACCGGTGAGCGTTTTCATGACCCACGGAAGTAGGACATGCTTCGATGTTCTGATGGTACCCCGGTGTACAGCATTGATGATATCTTGAGCCATCGACCATACCAGTGTGTCGGCACGCGCAGAGCTACCCCCACTCCCGCAAATCAAAGTATGCAGAAATACACGAAGAGAATCTGGTATCTTCACGTAATCTGAAGTGAGTTCTGCTGGCTGAGGCGGCCAACGTTCATTGTAATGAGCATCTTTGATCTGGTGTCGCAGTGAAGTAGCTGCACGCACAATGTTACTTTCACCGTCCGTTCGTTCAAATGCTTTCACTTCTGCTTTCAGGTTTACGCACTCTGCAGCAATCTCTCGCTTTGTCAGATTATCGGGCATCAAGTATACACGGTGTTTCAAATTGAAGAAGATGAGCGATTCTCCAAACTCTCTTTGTAATGTGCGCTGCAGATTCTTCTTGATGGAGTCACGAACATCAACTGAAAATGTATCTGAAGACAGGATATCTGTTGCAACATCAACTATTGGAACAATCCTCGGGTTCAAGAACAAGTCAGTGCGAATGAAATTGAATATACATCGTATCATTTCTTTTTTCTCGATATTATCTTCAATGTCAGTTTCTACTTGAGGTTTTTGGGGCCGTGTGTAGTTTCTATAGCAGGAGAAGTGGTAGTGAGCCTCAGCTGCAACCATATCTCGTGTAGTCAATGCCAAAACTCTCTCATCATTGCGAGCTGTCGCAGCATCTCTTATTGTCTTATCTGCTCGAAGTTCAACAGCCAAGACAACTGTTTCACGGGTACGACTGCCTTTTATGAATTTTGAAGCACGC
The DNA here is from genome assembly GCF_964187855.1 of Myxine glutinosa. Classification (NCBI taxonomy): domain Eukaryota; kingdom Metazoa; phylum Chordata; class Myxini; order Myxiniformes; family Myxinidae; genus Myxine; species Myxine glutinosa. The sequence goes on from NC_136274.1 coordinate 48,015,184, forward strand.
TGGCAAAAAATGCATTTATCATCGTAGACCGTTGAAGTTGATCCTGTCTCTTCCCGTGATGATCGCCGTCGCACCGCATCGCCAGTATCAACTGAAGAACTTCTAGCTGCATTGGTCAAAGTAGCTAGGTGGTTTTTGTGAGTGAAGTCTGATCTACAAGCCCTATGGTATAATATTGGAATATTAGGAAGTTCAACTGCGCCTTCTTGGACTAGCTTTAGAATTGGATAAAAGTTTATAACTGCGGCTGCGTCACACAATGTCTTCCAAGAACTGTTGCCCGCTGCCTTGCTTAGTTCAGAGAGTGGCGACTTCTTGCTGCACAGGATGCACGTTCCGGACTCAGGTTCAATCTTCGCCCGTTTCGCCTCGACACCGGCCATCTCAGCTGAAAGAACAAAAAGACTGACGTTAGATTACTCCGATATCCGAAAAGCTCGCCAGCTTACATAGACATACTCATCCAAGTCAGTGAACATGTTAGATGGCGCCACAATACAACTCTATAATAGAGTTGTATGTGGCGCCATCTAACATGTTCACTTTTAGTTCTTAAGCCACCCACCCCCCCCCCCCCCTCAGAAATTAATCAGGTCACCGCAACAAATCTCAGACTGAGATATAGAATATAGAATATAGATATAGAATAGACTGACGTCACTTTCGGCACTGGGTTCTGTGGGTTGATTATCGGCGGGAAATTCCAACTGACATAGTTTCGGTTTGTGGAAAGTGCATGCCTTTTCATATATTTTTTGTGTACACTCGTGGTGGATGATATGTTTTAGTTTTTGAGTTATTTTTATAGACAGATAAACGGTGTAGCACAATGCATAATTTGGAAAATCATACCAGTGTTGTTTCACTAAAAAAAGTACAAGTCTAATAATAAAATATTGAAAAATATATGATTTTTTTTCGATAATTGATTTTTATAATAATTAATCTAAAACAAAATGCTTCATATTATTTTTTATTTAGACGGTACACATCGGACGTATATTTAGTCGTCAACCGCACATCGATAGCTAGTATAGAAGTCCAGATACACGTGCAACAATGTACCCCACCAAATGGGCATTTTCGAGCTGGGTGGTTTCAAAGATGGCGTCCATCCGGGCACTAAGCTACCGTTCTCAGATGTCCATCACACCTTTTCTGACACTTGAGACATTGGTCTAATGGAAAATCATAATGAGAATTACTCCCCCCCCCCCCCCCCCCCCCGGAGCATTCACTTCAAAAAATGGCCGGTTGGCTCAAGGACTATTTAGAGTTCGTCATCACTGTCCTGTGTGTCGTATCCGACAATATAGTCCGCATCGTTTTCACAGTCCGTTCCACACAAGCAAAGGTCGGTCAAATTGATTGGCAAATCGAATTGGTCGAATGGTCGATCGAATCGAATTCGATGAATCGAATCGAATCGGTCGAATGGTCGATCGAAGCGATTGGTCGAATTGGTCGATTGGTCGAATTGGTCGAATCGAATTGGTCGGAATTGGCAAATGTAAACATTGATTTTCAGATTTTCCATGTAATAACGTTTCCACAAATGTATAGGTTTGCTAATCTACCATGATTTTGAACGAAAAAACATAGTGAACCTGACTATCAATCTGGAGAGTTTCTTTTAGACTTTGGTGATTTATTTGTTAAAAGAACCATGTCACTGATCGTCTGTCGCAGCAAGAAGTCAACAACAGGATTATATCACAGGTGGCGTGGCAAAATGTACGGACAGGTGCATTTGATGATTGGCTTCACAGTCAGGTATACAAGGGTTGTTGCGTTCTGTATTAGTGGAAAACAACTGCTGCACGTCTCCAAAAGTTATTGCCGCTTCCTCTGGAGATGGTCCGTCAACTCGACAATGCTGTTTGTCATGGAGTGGTGGCTTTACAAAATTACGGCATGAAACAGTGTGCTATTGCTCGGCAGTATGGCATCACTCAAGGTCAGGTGTCAAGATCCTGAAACGAAATGGTCAGAGGGGTGTCCCTACTCCAATACCGAGGCCAGGACGTCCCCGCAGAACCACAAGGAGGGATGATCGCCAGCTGCACCGGTTAGTCCGCAATGGCCGTACCAAGTCAGCTAATCGGCTTAGGGCTGAGTGGCAGCAACTGACAAATGTGCCTGTATCCAGAAGGCTAGTCAACCAACGACTGGTTCAAGCAGGCTATCGTGCCAGGCGTCCCCTGAGAAAGCCACGCCTGACCAGACAACACCGCCAGCGCCGATTGCAGTGGGCCAGAGAGCACCGTCAATGGCAGCCAGGACACTGGAATCACGTGATCTTCAGTGACGAGTCTAGATTTCTTGTCTATCGTCAAGATGGCCACGTCCTAGTGCGCAGACAAGTGCATGAAGCCCACAACGAAGATTGTATAGTGCCAAGAGTCCAAGCTGGAGGTGGTGGGGTGACCGTTTGGGCTGCTTTTCATGCAGCGGGCAAAGCTGACCTGGTTGTTCTGAATGGAAACCTGAACCAGTTCAAGTACAGGGCCATTCTGGAAGAAACATTGCTTCCATTTGCTCGTGCAGCCTTTCGAAGAAACTTTGTCTTCCAAGATGACAATGCATGCCTCATCATGCTCGCATGATCCAACACTTTCTTGCTGACTGTGGTGTAGAGCATATGGAGTGGCCTGCCATGTCCCCGGATATGAATCCGATAGAGAACTTGTGGGCAGAATTAACGCATCAAATCGACCACTTGGACCAGCAGCCTGCCTCTGTGCGTGAATTGCAGCAGACTATTGTCACTGCATGGCAAGCGATTCCTGTCCAAACCTTGGCAAATCTCGTGAACAGCATGCCTCAACGTGTACGTGCTCTCCTGAATGCTCGTGGGGGTTACATGAAGTACTGAACTGTAATTTTACTGCCCGTAATCCCAGTCGTAATTTAACTTTTGTTTTTGTTAAAAATATTTTTGGGCTAATGTGCAAAATAGAGATACTTCTGGAAAACGTACAGAAGTTTAACACAGTACTGTCCATGAATTGAGTTCGATATCAGTTTACATCACTTTCAAGGATCAATTAATTTGTTTCGAAATGTCAAATGTGGTTTTTGTTTCTTTTAAAGGTCACATTAACAAAATCTAGTATAATTTCAACATAATTCCAATTAACTTTTTTTTTTTTTTTTTTTTTTTTTTTTGTATACAAGATCGAGGCTCGTGAAAGAGCGAACATTAATCACACAGAAAGACAAACAGACACACAAAACAAATAACATCGGGAGCGGTAGACAAGATGGGGAGAGAGGGGGAAGGACACAAACACAACATTTGAGAGCAGGGACCGAGAGACATGGAGACATCGAGAGAACTGTGGGAGGGAGAGGGCTTTGGGGGGGAGGCATAGGAAGGTGGGGGGGGGGGGGGGGGGGTGGGAGAGGTATAAAACATATGGACACTGCCAAGACTTCCAGGAAAGAAGTTGGAATTTCAAACAAGGTGGATCTGGGGTGAATTAGTGGGGGTAGAAAAGATCAAGGTTTTGGATGGGGGAAGATAAGAGATGGTGGTGAACAGCTGTTTTGAAGACCTGGAGGGAGGAGTGTGATTGAAGTGAGTGTGCGAGTTTGTTCCAGAGGCGGGAGAAAAGAGGAATGAAAGAGTGAAGGTGAGCAGAGAGCCGAGATTTCGGCAGTTTAACCATCAGAGGGTGGCTGGCAGATCTTGTGCGACCTGTAGGAATATTTGGGGGACAGAGCACAGAGAGAGCTGGGGGAGCAAGGCCGGAGAGGAGTCGGTAGAAGACAGAAAGACCACCTACCTGCCTGCGGTGAGTGAGTGAAAAGCCCTCAGAGATAGCTTCATCGCGGGAGATTCCAATGATTCTGAAAGCTTTGGATTCAACAGCGTGAAGCCGAGCCAGGTGTGAGGCAGGAGCACCAGCCCATAGGGGAGAACAGTATTCCATTGAGCTGCGGATGAAAGCCTTGTATGTGGTGAGGAGCTCAGGTGTGCCGAGGAAGGACTTCGCACGACGGAGGATGCCCAGTCGGCGACTGGCTTTGGAGGCCAGCTTGGAAATGTGGTTTTCCCAAGAAAGATCATGGCAGATGGTGAGACCCAAAAAATCTAAGACATCTTGAAAAAAATACGTTCACCCCCACAAAAAAAATATTCCATATTAAATGCCAAGTCTGTATATATATATATATATAAATATATATATATATATTAATATATATATTAATCAGCCTGGTGTTGGCTTAGCGGTTAGGGTGCCGGCTTGGAATCCGAGGATCCTGGGTTCGAATCCCGGTCAATTGCTAAATTAACACCAGGGGGGTTGACTCAGCCTGTCATCCTTCCGAGGTTGGCAAATTGAGTACCAGCTTGCTGGGATGAATGATCCCGGTGTGTACCCCGGTTTAGAATAGGCACACCGTATCCCTGCGCATCGTAAGAGGCGACTAAGGGTTGGCGCCAGGAAGGGCATCTGGCCATAAAAACATTGCCTCAAACAGGGAACCATGATTGTCATGGGGCCCGCAAGGCTAACCCCTGCTCTAGCGGAGAAAATGGCCTTAAAACGATCATTCATTCATTTTTTCATTCAATATATAAATATATATATATATATATATATATATATATATATATATATATATATATATATATATATATATATATATAAAATATATATATATATATATATAAATATATATATATATATATAAAAAAAATATATATATAAATATAAATATGTATAAATAAATATATATATATATTGTTACAGACGCGGTTTTGGATGTTAGTTTACCGAGCGGTTTGGTATGACCGCGTCTGCACAGTTTACCCGATTCCACTCGAACGTTGGCCAAATCGCGCTATGCTAAATCAATTAAGGAAAGGACACAACGGCTAGGTTAAATGACACGACACCAGGGGTACAGTTCTCAAGACCTCCAGAGGAGGTTATAATATTTGTATGCAGAACGTTTAGATTACACTGACAAGAGGTACAGCATAGGAAGGTGGGCACTTAATCACGGTCTTATAGTAGCCCCGACAGACCACAGATAAACAGGACAAGACTGACTCACACAGGGATTGATGGCAAGGAAGGGCAGGTAGTCGATGGACAGCACAAGGTGCACCTTGGCTCAGGGACAGGATAGCGCGGTCCAAAAGATGCAGGGAGGTATCGTCGCGCTGGAGGTGGCGTCTGTTTCTCTTCAAGCTGGGGGCGCATCTGACGTCACGTCCGGAA